>NC_031769.1:54160734-54246213 GCF_001522545.3 Parus major
TTGCTTTTGCTTTTGCTTTTGCTTTTTCCCTTCACTTTTTTCTTGTTTTTCTGATTGTGTTCAGAATACTCATATATAGTAAAAAAAAATTGATGCTAATAAAATTCCATCATGATATGTGTATGCCCTTTCACTTACTTCAGGCTGATATTCATTCTTTTGTTAGGACTGTGAAATCAAGACTTTTCTTAACATATAGAACAGCAAGACCCATTTGGAATCCAAGATGAAACCCAGATGAGTGTTAAGATTGACAGTGTTTTCACCCTTGTAATTAGCTATTCACACAAATGTGGGTTTAGTTTGCACTTATGCTTGGAACATGGCACCTCTTCATACAGAGAGCATCATTCACATGTTAACATTTTCACTTTTGTTTTTTGTTGGCAAGTAAAGCAGCATACTTACTACTGAGTTCTGTTAGCTGTATATTTTGCTATATACTTTTCACTATTTATTAGTATTCTATTCAAAAACAATTCAATGTGAGCAAAGAATGAACAAGAACTATGTCATGCTCCTCTCCTTTGCCCTGCTCTGAAGGAGGACCTCACCTGCCTAAAGTTACTCTGCTGCTTCCAAGTGAATAATTCCCATAAGCACAGTGCTGGGGCACTCTTTTCCAATATCTTTTTCTTTAAGTGTAAAGATCCCCCTCCCTCCCTCCCTCCCTCCCTTGCTGAGGGAAGGATGGGTGGCCTCAGTACAACAGAATATGTACCACGCCGCTGAGCTTATTTGCAGTTTTTTTCTTGGTTGTGTACTGACTCAGTAATGTCTGGAGGAAGGGCACAGAACTAGGAAGCCTTATGGCAATATAGCAACGGTTGCCAGAAATTCATCAAGGATTTTGATGGGTTTTGAACAAGTCTGTTCATTCTAAATTGAGGAATAAAAGACTCAGTGACAGAAGAGGAGGCAAAAGGACGGCTAAAACATCTCTGTTTTGCTAAAGCTGAGATGTGACTGATTTGCTCATACACACTAGAGGTTTAAACAGAAAAAAAAAATCCCAAAATTAAACATCCTCAATGGACTGTGCTCAATAGGTATTTAGGCTAGACAACACACTAACACAAGGAGTGGATTTCCAAAATGTATGTTTGGAAAAAGGAATTGATATGCATATCAGAGTTACCATAATTAATTATAGTAATGCTTTTTGGGTCATGCTTCAGGGCTCTCAGAATTCAGCAACTGTTAGAGAACAGGTTGAGATTTAATAAGAGTAATCTCTTTTTAACCTTCATGTACAGACTTTAGGGGTCTCTCTTCATCAAAGGCTAATGCTAGAAAATACATATGACATAAGAATGATCATAGGTCTAAACAAACACCAAAAATTACTAAGTCCTCAGTTGCGGACTATATGTCTATGTGGTCCTTTGTCTTATGGGAGTGAATGGTACTTGGGAGTTCATTTAGTCTCTTTTCTAATTCCTTATAAGGCTAGAATGCAAAAGGAATGAAAAAAAGTTTAAGGAGAACTTGATCACTCCAGTGATCCAACAATAGTGGTAGCATAATACGCATGGTATTTTGTACCCAACAAATTAATTAATATTGTTTATCTCTTTAGAAACCATTGCATCCACAATGGACAAGAGGACAACTATCAGGCGAAATTAACATAAAGATCACATATAAAATCATTGGGGGAAAAAAAAAAGGAGAACAGACTAATGGTGGAGAAAAAGCACAGAGAAGCCCTAAAGGCAAACAATAGAATTAATAAGTATGGTAAATGCAAACCACCTAAGCAAAAAAGAAAAATAATGATTGGGGAAATAACAGTAAAATAGGAAAATAATTTTTCTATACTGAAGCTCCATGTCCTCAGCTCTTTGCCTCCAGGGACTCCAAACATTAGAATGCCTTATTATCCAAGTAGTAAGATATCCAGAGAAGCAAATTGAGGCTGCTGTTCATCTCTCTTACAGGATTATAGAGTGCTGCTTTCCTCTCTGCTTCCACATTGATAGAATACCATCACCACAGCTTAGAGGGGGCATCCATACAAGGAACCGTGCTTGGGGAACATTAAGATATGTCACAGTGGGGTAGCCCAGGCTCAGGACACTGTGGTTTACAGCTGCCCAAGGCAGCAACAAGAAGCATCTCTAATACAAACCAAGGTGTGAATCAATTCAGTACTTCAGTGTGCAGGTCACTAGTGCAGCTCAGGAAAGTGAAACTAAACCACCGCATCCCTACTGGAGAGAAAAAAGTCTGTCTTCCTTTTTTTTATTGTATTTCAAAGTCCTTTGGTCAACTTGTTGGGGGATAACTCACCATACCACACTGAGGCAGAAACAATAAACCTGTGATGTAACAGGTTAAAATGAAGTTGCGGCTGCAAACTACCTTGAAAAAGTTAGGGGAAATGAAATTAGAGAATTCTTCCAATGAGTTATCACAAAAAATCCATGTTTGTTTTCAATCCCTGCCATGATGAAATGTTGAAATATTTTGTTGGTATACTCCCGCACAGTATTTTCAACAGAAAAACTGCATTTAAGTTTCAGAAGCTGACTCTTTCCTGCTTTGATGTACAGAGTAGAGTAACACATCATTGCCAGACATTTAAAAGAGAGAAACTCTTATTTAGTGAAAAGCTGAAAGAAAACACTGTTTTTCAGTTGAATATTTAATTTATCTTAAAGTATCTTAATTATTTCTCTTTTTCAGCATTTTACTTATCTAGAATTGAATTTATCTTTGTGCAAAAACACAATAGGAACTATGAAGGTTAAGTTTGTAGCTGATTCTTAAATCACTTCTCCTATATAAGTCATGTAAATTTGCACCTTTTCTTCTGTAAGAGCAAAGACACATTTGTAATATTCGACTCTAGCTTTACACAAACAATAGTTAAATAGTAAGTGTTAGATTTGATCAAGGCACAGGTTATTTGACCATACACCTACAAACATTTAAACATCTGACTTACATCAAAATTAATTTTTCAGTTTCTCTGGAATAGAAGAGGAAGTGCAGTTAGCTCTAGATTGATTTTATCAGACTGTGAACTGGCTGTGGTGTAAATTGAGAAATACTTGAACTACATTGGGCTGGAGAGGAACAGAAATATGTTTATGCTGTGCTGCATTACCTCCACATGCTCCATAGACAGCAGTGTTACTGACCTTTTGTTTTTCTGCCCTGCCCTCTGTCTATCCTCTTCTAATTTACACCACCATTGCCCCAGATAAATAATCATCTACACCATCATTCTTGCCTCAATCTATCACTGCAAGATATTTGAGAGGGCAATCAGCCCAGCTGGAGAAAACGTAAAAGTGGAAAATATATTTGTACTTAGAAAATGGAAACATTTCATTTATGCCTGGGACTCGGACACACTGGGCTCTCAAGGACTTCTCTAGCTGCCTGAGCACCTTTTTTTCTGAATTACTTGTAGATATAATCATTTTCAGATACAAATTGTATTATGTGCATGTGGTAGCAGCGTGCATGGAATTCGCAGTAATATTCACAGCATTCACCTCTGGGAAGCAGTCCCTTATGGTTTCAGTCAGGAACATATGTTTTAAGTACATAGTCTGAATAGAGATTTTTTTTATTTTCCTTTGAGGCTGAAGAAGAAAATTGTTTCCTTCCATGATCATCTCAGAATTTAGAATTAGGTCAGTGGGAAGGACACGTGTGCAGAGAGTGAAAGTTGCTGAGCTCTCAGTGTATTTCTCATTGTACATCTGACTCACCATGGGAACTTGAGCAATAGCTCCTTTGTCTATGAAACACTCCCTGAACCAGCAGGCACTGGAGCTAAATTTCAGTTCACACAATGCTGTAAGATCTCCACTTGCCATGCACTGTAAGAAGCTCTAGGTAACTTTCACAGGTACAGAAAGCAAAATAAAGTAGATCTGTCTTGCACAACTCAAATGAAAATCCACGGTGCTTTGAGTACTTTTTCTAGCCACAGATGGAATTCAGCTATTTTAATAGTTTTTATTTCATAATGCTAGTTTTGTGCATGAACAGTCATTAACTTTTCATCAGTGTCTTCATGGATTAAACAGTTCTTAAGTGCACATTGACAGCACTGATTATTATGGACCCTTGTCATTTAAAATGGAAGAGAATGGAGGTTGTGTGTGTGTGTGTATACATTTCTTTACTCCCTCTCTTTCACATACTATAAGGTTTAACAGCAGTTAACACTAGACCACAGCACTTCTAAATAATGATAGCCCTGCCAATTCTAACTGGTATTCCAATTAGTGTAACAATTCTACTAATTAAGAACATTAAACTTTTAAACAAAGGCTATCTTTTTTATGTTGGGTTTGGCAAAATGGAATTGAGGGTATAAGGAAGCCTGAACCTCTGCTTCCAAGAATTGCTGATGATTAAAGGAAAAAAAATATTTGGGAAGCATATAGAAACATTTTGAAATGGTAGTTAAATATGAAGCATAGGCTATCTGAATTTTAGAATATTGTAAATGATAGAGAAATGGATTAAAAAGTGAAAACTGAAAATCCACAATACATGGCCTTTTGTAAATAATGATTTAAGCCAGGTGCTTTAGGGATTTCAGTACATCAGGCAAACTGAGATATTCCTTTGTTTGAAGAAAGATCCCTTTTTAAAATTTTCTTTCCTTCAGATATGAAACAAAAGCAAAGAAGAAAAGTATCTTCTGCAATGAAAAATTTCCAGTGAATGTTTGTTTCGAATCAATATTTTTTAAAAAAATTGCTCTGGTTTCGATTTTATGTTTTATGTGCAATTTTTAAAAGAAGCATCCTTTCAAATTCCTTTGAAGTGATTTAAAGGTCTTACTTTTCCTAAGCACCTTATTCTCAGAATGGAATTTCATTACAGTACACTTAAAACAGAAAGTTTTTGCCAAAAAACCCCACATTCTCTGAATATTTTTTTTTTGCCACTTTATGTTACAAGGTCAAACTGCAAATATCTTCTTCATAAGCAAGATTTCTGTTTCTATGGGAGTAAGAGCATTTGCACAGAATCTCTGCAAAAGAATCTTATTGTTAATTTGTGCCACAAGAACCAAACGAATAACAGATTGAATGGAAAGTAATATTTACTCCAAACCCCACCAACCTGAGCATCACAGATTTCATTCTTCCAGCACCCAGCCTTCAAGACAGTGCAGGAACTATGAATCTCTCAGGATTTGGCCTCATGCCATGACGCCAAGTATATTTCCTACGTTGCCTCACCAAATCATTATTGCACTGCCTGTATTCACACTGTTTAAGGATTTAGAGATACTGGGAGAGATGGCTATTCTAGTCACCATCTGCTAACATCAGCTGTCTTCAAAATTCATAGCAAAGTACCCTTTTGAGAGAAATCTTACCTATATGGCTTTACATAGCAAGATGTCTTACAGGTCCAAATGTAGAATGCAGACTCCAACATGAGTCTCTAGGCAGAAAGTGCACTTCAACCCAAGTCACACATAAAATTCCTGCACAGAGGAATGAAAACCTGAACATACCATAGTACACTCTTCAGAATGCATGCCTTTGAACAATTTGTTAAGTGTAATTTTTTTTCTATCCTGGACACACTGCAGTAATAAACTCGAACTGCTATACGTATCTCTCAAAAAAACAGCAATTAGAATTTAAGTAATTGAATTAAAGATGATCAGAATTATTAAATGATTGAATTAAAGATGATCAGAAGGAAATAAAAATAAAGCTAGATACATCAGATACATATTGTCTAACACTGGGAGCAAAACCATGGGAAGAAAAAAAGGATTTCTAACTTTCAAAAATGCGTGCATCTTCCATACTGTTTCTGCTGACCACTGACTGTTTCAGCATTTTGCAAACTATGCCCTGTATGAACTTTTCCCAGCACTTCAACAGCATAAAGAGGCAGGCTCACAGTAAAGCCACATGAGCTAGGTAGGGAGCTAATACGGCAACTAGCACAACAGAGGGGAAACGCAAGCAGGATTCAGGCTCAGCAAGCCACACTCCCTTCTTAGGAAAGGGATTTTGCCAAACTTCTAGGTGCCTTCTGGCTGTGGCTGTTTTAAACTATTTGAAGATTCAAACTAGTCCGTAGCCAGCCAAAGGACTGAAAGGAAAACTTCAGGCTGCCAAAAGATACGCAATTTCCTTTACTTGTCCTGTTGGGTGAGATCACTTGACAGAGTGGTTACCTTCAAAACCAACACTCAAACTGTGGCATGAAGCACTGATTTTCATGATGACTGGTGGACAAGGAAGCTGGCAAGCTGTAGGATTTACACAACTCCTTAGAGATTGCTCAGACATAAGGGATGTTAATTAGAGAAAGTACTGTTATTTCATCTTGCACTTAAGTGCACGATAACCTCCCTTCTCTTTACAGCAGATCACAACGTCATGTTGATTTTGGAAAACTTGATTGACTGTTAAGACAATGCTGTTTCTAAGAGGGTATCCATGTATTTTATAAAAAACCTCTATGCAGCTCTACGTAAAATCCCCTCTTGACTTATTTAATTGTATACTTGAATATATGGGAAGTGAATTTTTTAGGTTAAGAATCTAAGAAATTTACATCTTACAATATCAGTGTGTCTGCTTGTTCAGCATATTTCTTGAAAAACACAATTAAAATAGATTTTTATAACTATGAGAATCATCAATTACTCTGAAAGTATATCTGCAGCTAGAAGTAATAGAATTGTTCATTCATCATTGAAAAAAAAAAGTTCTTTAAATATCAGGTTTTCCAAAATGATTTTGGGAAAATATCATTACAGCCTTATCTGATATCAGCACCATTTTACAGCTGAGATGAAATTAGCTGTGCCTTTCACTTTCTCAGAAGCTTGAGGATAGAATCCAGAAAACGATTTTATAAATTCCTGTTCTATTTGCAGTGAAATTCCACCACCAAATCCCCAGGACTCTCAGGGGAAAATTGATCTTGTGAGTGAAAGACCTCAAATGTTCTAGCCTGTTTTGAGGTAAAATGAAATGGTTAAGATCCTTCAAAGTATATAACTGTCCACCTTCCACTGCTTTCAAATCAGTGAAAGATGCATATAGTTTTGTGTAACAAGAAAAAACAGGAAGGCTAGATGATTCAGTAACTGCACACATCACCTAATCCCTCTGAAAAATAATTTCTGGCATCTCTATCAAATAGATATTGAACTCTTCATTACTCTTAACACTTACATCAAGCATTTTAAATCAGTGGAAAAAGTTCAGGATCAAGGCTGTAAGATCCTTATGCCTCCCTTTTCCTCCTAGAAAGCAGAATTTCCCTGCTTCATTTCTATAAACATTTAATTCTATCACTAGCTTAGGTTTGTTTATTTTGCCTTTCGTTTTTTTTTAAATCAAAAATTACCTTTCTTTTCAATAAGGAAAGATCTCTAGTAAGGTTTTTAAGTACTTAAGGTTTTTAAGTACACACATTATCACATGTTGTAATGCTGTTTGGCAATCATGGATGCTAGGACCAGTCAAAAATGTAATACAGATTTGAGAAATGTTAGGGAGGCTATAGTTCATTACCAGCTTGGGAAGCCTGATTGCACAGTTTTTCTACTTTTTGAATGAAAATTTACTTATCTTAATCAGACCAGTATCTCAAGAAAAGTCCTGTCCTAAAATGGATATAAATTCAGATAATAAAAGGCAAACCAAAAGGAGCATATATTTCCATTACAGTAAGCCTGAGTCATCCTGCTAAACACTTAATATTATTTCCTAAAAACAAACACCTCCACTGACCTGTTATGAAACTACCTGCATACTTACGTGTAGAGAGAATGGAGATTTCATGGGCAATTGTAGCTCTGGCATTTACTTCTGTCTGCTACTTGCCTTCTCTCTTTTAATAGTGTACATTCAAATAGGCTTAAAGTTCGGGGTTTTTTACTTTTACTTATTTATTTTCTAAGGTGTTCATGCTTATAAGAAGAAGGAAATGATGATTCCTACTTACTAGCTTACAGCCCACCTGGACTTAGTGAAATTTCATGGGGCTAAAGAAGTCACCTCTCTAGTCTGAGGACTTTCTCCCTGTTGAGTTTCTTAGGTCTGCTGCAAATAACAAAAATGTCAGACTTTTTTATAAAGTTTGCAAGGAACATTGACAAAGCTGTCCTTACAAAGCATCCTATAATTTCCTGGGAGGGAGCTGTCCAACAGAATATAATATTACACTAATATTACACTTAAGTTTTATTTTACACTTCTGTCAAGTCATCATTAATTCAACTTCTTGATTTCCTTGCATTTTAAGCTCCAATTACTAGAGAGATGCCTCTACCCGAATTAAGGTGCAAATGAGCCCATATGTCAATGTCAATAGTACGGATTTTATTTAACAGCAGATGAGAGAGAGAGAAAGAAATAGGAAAGGGGGAGAGGGGTTGGAGGGGACAAAGAGGGTGAAAGATAGTCACTATCTCTCAGGAAAGATCCACCACGGTGAATCCAGACCATGTCCTGTGGCCCTTCCTCTGGTCTTCTCAGTGAAGGGGCTTCCATGAAAAAAAGTTCAGAGGGTTAATATACACTCAGGTACACATGGGAGCAGCCAAGCACCTCCCATGTGGTGAAGGTAAGAGTTTTACACTGTATTTTGCAGCACTGAGGATCTGTTGCAGCACTGTGCATCATGTGCAGTCCCCTGGTGGAAAGCCTCAGAAATGTGTCTGTGGGCTATGGCCTTCCCTGGGCAGACCCAGGCAGAGCTGATCTTCAGGACAGCTGCTGGGTTTGGCTTTCCTTGTGGATACATTCTTCTCCCGAAGCCTTGTTTACTTCTCCTTAGATCAAGGATAATTGGGCAATAGTAACACCTTTAGCTTACCTGAAATTCCCATCAGGTGACTTAGCTCCCAGTCCAAATTCCAGGAATCCAGGATGAATATTGGGGTGGGTGGGAAAGGTAGAGGGGATGGGTGGGGGTTGGGCTTGGGTGGCTGGAGATGAGTAGTTGCATGTTTATACTATTTGCTATAGTGGGCAAAGTCCTTGGGTGATCTTAACAGTGTTTAAGGCAATCATGATCTTTAAGTCTCTTACATAACATACTGCATTTAATCTATAGTATGCCTATAAAGAAATATATATATGTATGCAAACATATACACATATATGACTTTAGGTCCTAAGCAAACTGCTCATATTGAGGGATGTGCTTTCTGTAAGGCCACTCTGCTCTTCTGTGTCAGTGCTGTAGCCATGTGCCCAGAGCTTCCAACACTTCCTGGACAGGCTTTGCCTGGACAGGCTTTGCCCCAGCATGACCACACCACATAGAGTGCAGCACATCATCACTCTATGTGGGATGGATAACCCTGTCACAGGGAGAAAACTGCAGAAAGGGAGGAAAAAGATTTGGGAACATCTAATCAATTGTGTTAGGGAGACTAACTCATCAGGCTTCATTTGTTGAGGGAGATTTGCAGTGGGGCGAAGAAAGCTTTAGAAAGATTGCAAGCAAATCTATGGAAGAAACAGCATACATCACAGCTCTGGGGTCTCCTTGGGGAAAGGAAAGCAGTGCAGGTCTCTTCTGGGGTCATACACACCCACACTATTGATGCCTATAGATTTTAGCCTTTTATACATTTTTCATCTCTTTGGAGCCTTGCAGACTGTTAATACACAGTTATATAGCTCCTGGTATTTTTCCTGCCCTTTCTCTTAGAATAAGAAGCTAACCCTTCTAATGCATACTTGGAATTTTGTTTAGTCATGTCCTTAAGAAGGACATTTTTTTTTCTACAACTGCAACTTAGAAGACATAACAAGAAATTGGGCAAAGAAGCCCCTGCAACAACTCCAAAAAGGCAGAACCCAGCGGAAATCACCTAACCAACTGCTTTTCTAATTGAACAATATTTTAATATTATATTTATTTGTTAAACTTATAAAAATTGTAGAAATCCAATGCTGGATGTGCCCATGACAATGGGGGCACCTGGAAGCTTTCAATAAAGACCTGCTTCTTCGCTCACTATTTTAACACTGTTGCAAGTTTTGTTTTATTTGATTTTAGGCAACACTATGTCTACTAAAAGGGACTAGCTGCAAGGACCATGAAAAAGCATTCATTGATGGGAGCAGAGAGTCTCAAGATGGAAACACAGAGGAAGCACACCTGTAGGCATCAGCAGAAGAAAAGGAGGAAAGTCATCATCACTGACTAGCTGTTTGACAAAGATTGCCATTAAAGAATTAATGGTGATGAGCAGCATCAGTGTGTCCTTTAGCTAAGTGTCCCTGCAGCAGTTTCTAAATATTTACAAAATTACTGATCCCAGACCATCCTCAAGGTAGGGTAGCAGAGAGTATGACAACTCCAGTCACCAAGCATGAATGAGAAATACCATTTCTCAGATGTACTGCAGGGCACCACAAAGCAATAGCAATCATCTTAGCACACTGCAGTTTTAAGAAGTGACACAGCTACATGATTGGTTTGACTAGAATATTTTAACCCAGGGAGAGAAGTACCTTGAATCTCATATTTTTATAAAGTACACATCACCTCATGATCTGGTACTAAAACATTCAGGCCATATTGTACCTCTACTTTTCTAGGTGATTTAAAAAAACAAAGGTGTTTTCCATTTTAAGATTATTTGGTTACACCATCTCTCAACTCCTTTATACTTGTGTGGAACAGGAATAAAATAAAATTAATAACATTGTCCCAATGTTATGTTGTATCTACATAAGACCTATTCTTATCACATGTTTCAGAAATCTTAAAGTAATTTCTAGTCACCAACTAGTTTTTGATTAACCTCAATCAATTATAGTTAGCAACCATTTTCAGATCCTACATTTGTCTTTTACTCAAATAACTCCCATTAAAATAGAGTAACTAACCCCTTTACCGTTCTTTCCTGTTTGTGTCTCACAGCCTATTCAAAAAATGAAACTAAGGATGTCTGATTAGAGCAAGAAGTACATCCTTATTAAAGGGGACCTAATCCAAAACACACTTATATTTTGCCACATTAGCATATAAGTTAAAAATTGTATTTTCAGACTTAACTAAATCCTCTTGAGATAATGTAGTTTATATCTCTGAAACCAGGGGTCCTTATTGGTGTCTTCTAACCTGTCCTGAGAGGACATAAATTGTCTTAGCACTATCAGAAGAGTGTTTAGTCAACTTGATGGGAACAGCAAGTTCCCCTCATATAAAGTCCACAGTCTACAGCAGCATTCTGGGGACTGGGAGAGGCAGAAGAGGGACAGGTCTTCACTGACAGAGACACGTCACTTTGGTTCCATGGTATGCTAGCTGCACACAGGATAGGCGGTTGGCATGCAGCATGCATGTGTCACATTGCCCTGGTTCTTTCCCCAGCAGATCGTTTTGGAGAGACACAGTCCAGCCTTCCCCAGAAAGTCCCAGATCTGACCAGTCTGAAATTCACTTTCTGACTGGTCTGAAACTCACCAAGGCTGGCAGATCAGGCTCCCTGCCCAAGATACTATCCTCTTTTGAATATTTTTGTAAAACAACATAACTCAAATAAAAAAAAAAGTAAGTAAATAAACCACAATCCCCAAACCAACCAAAACCCTAAAACCACACACAAAACTCTTGCCGAACAGGTGTTCCCACCCCCTCCTTAAACATTAAACCCAGCAGGAGACCAGAGCCACTGTTTTCTACACTTTTACCCATGTATTTGTCCCTTGTGGTCTGACTTTGCAATTTAGGATGCACATTTTCCCCCAGTCTCATTCCCAAGGCAGCAATTGTTCTGGTGTTTGGGCTGTGAATGTGGGTGCTATGGCAGGAAGGCAAACTCAGGTCAGGTCATGAGTGTCGAAGAGGGAGTTTGGCATCGCATGATTGTCACTGTGTCTATGTCACTGTTGCAGCGATGTCTACATTAGAAAGATGAGGAAACAAATAAAAGAAAAATACTTAGCTATTTTCCCCTTCTGAACAGTTTCCTGCTAGCCACAAGATCCCATGGCACTCAGTGAATGACCAAGGCTATCACACTTTGAAATGTTCCCGATTTCCTTAAATTGATGTGGTTTTCCTGTTTCAGCAAAATGGGGAGGTATGGGCCAGTTAGGAGAGGGTTGGAGAGGATGAGAAAAATTAAAAAAAAATAATAATAAAAATAAAAAAAAAAGAGAGAGAGAGAGAGAGAATGAGAAAAAGAAAAAGAGTAAGACATTCCCCGGGGCTCCGATGATAGCATATTGAACTTACTTGAAGGATTCACATTGAATGCAGCGCAGTTTGGGTCAGTCCCCCTCATGTACCATGGAGGTTCTGCAGTCCTTGGAACTCAGTATTATTTCAGTAAATCTGTTAATGAGTCAGTATTGTTTAAATGAATCTATAAATGTTTGGTTGTATTATTATTTATACAAATTAGTATTAATGTATTATTATAATACTGCATTTAAAAGAAACTCACTTTTAGTTCAAGCCTATACAGTCCAGGTAGAGGAAAGAAAATTGTGATATGTGTTCAGTTACATATTTGGTGCTGTGCAACCATTCTATAGAGTGCATTTAACTGTATTTTGTATATTATTCTTAACATGCATTCACAGTAGACAGCAAAGCAGCAGTTATCGGGTATGCTGTGAATGCATATTAACAGCAGTACCTATTTGCATATCATGGATCCATAATACAAAACGCGTAGTAAAATCCTTATGAAAAGTTATTATGCATGCACAGTAGAGGCTTTTTAAACCTTGATATCTCAGCTATTTTGTTTCTCCACAATTTATTTGAAAATATTAAAAAGGTCAAATGATGGATTAGGAATGTGTGAAACTGTAATATTACTCCTATAGAGGGAATCATTCAACACAAACAAATTCATTTTTGGTTTTAGTAGCAGTATAAAAGCTGTTCAAAAATGCATTTGTGCTGTTTAAAAAAATAATCATCTATTTCAATAATATAAAAGGATGGAGAAAATATTTTCATGTATTTTGGATGCTGTGTGGTATAACTGAAAATTTTGTTGGTCCTTCCCTAAACACAGAACTATTACAATGTCAACCTTTCCTTCAGTATCTCGTGGTATTTTTAGTATGTATTGAAACAGTGTAGGTTACTCTAGGACTTTTAATTTTTAGATTATCATGCATTTTTTAAAACTTTGAAAATGCAAAATCCTTGAAAAGGTTGACAACCCCTAGAACCTTTAACAATATAAATCTTAATACATAAATTCCTACTGAGGATAATGGGATTCTACCCTCTCCTTTGTCACACACATTTTAATATTTGCAGTAAATAAAAATTAAGCAAATGCTATGAATAGTACAGCACTTGCTGGTTTTGAGCAGTTTCCCCTTAAGTTTTAACATCTTTGTCACTACAGATAAATTTTCCTCAAAATACAAAAACTAAAAATTAAAGCCTGCATATTATAAGGAATGAGTGAACTGAATGTCTTACTTCTTTAAAATAAAACAAAAACAAAAAAAAAACCCTCAAGTTTTGGGGTTAGGATTTTTTAATGAAAGGCTGTAAAATCATTGAGCACATACATATAGACATTTAAAACATCATCTTCCCACACACGTGGTGTTCTGTCCTGCAGTCTTATTTTTTGTTCCCGTGTCTAATCAAAAAAAGTCCCAACATATTTAAATGAAACTTTGTGAAAGAAAAAATAATTGGATGAGGGCTGAGAACATTAATGCCAAGGTTTGGACCAATGTGAATTAAAGCAGATGAATTATAAACCCTTCAAAACCAGGATTTATAATGGAAATGCTGTCATGGACCCGTAACAATAGCAGCTCTGCCAGGGATTATTTTAATACAAAAAGCATACTCAGTCACTCATTATTTTAATATAGAGATTATTTAGTTACAAAAAACAGTGATAGACAATAATAATGAAACCAAATTTAAAAAACAAAATGTTTCTAAGGTGACACATCATTCCCCCTGTAACTCTCTTGATATCACTTATATGTGACATGCCACTCCTTAAATTAAAAAAAAAAAAACAAAACACAAACCCCTAACACATGAAGGTGGAGTTTGTCAGAAGCTCCATGGCAAGGCTGAGCTAAGAGTCTTTGTCAGCTTCATTTAACAGTGTTTTGCCAGCAGAAAGAGATAAAAGGGTTAAAGGGGGAAGAGCAGGGAGCACAGGAGAGGCAGCTGACAGGAGAAACAAGGGCATGAGGAAAGGAGAAGCTAGGTATGAAAACAGAAGAGCAGGGGGAGATTTTAGGAGGTTTCCGAAGGGAATAACTCAGTTTTTAAGGAGATATTGGGGAAACATTCATGAAAAGGCCAGGCAGACTGAGAAAATATGGCAAGGGCCAAACCCTCTGAGAATCCGAAGTTATATTTTTGAGCAGGTGCACCCCAGTGACATTGCAATATGCCAGAGCAGGTCAGGGACCAGCGAGCCTTGCCACATGTTTCAGAAAAAAAGGCATGATTTGTTAAACCTTCATGCTGTATGTCCAGTTTTCTATAAATGCCTCTTTTATTTTGCAGTGTCAAAAAACACCAAGGGATGTGAAAGAAGGATTTCCTACAGATGGCATGAGGTTTGCTCCTATTATTCTGTGCTCTGGGGCAAAAGCTGTACTCAAAAAACCCCCACACTCCAAAAATCACACCCAGCAGCATCACACAAAAACTACTTTTGTGACTGTGCTATGCGTTATAGCACCAGCATTACTTCCCCATTACTGCCTTCCTTTCCTTGCCTTTTCTTTTTTGTCCCTGGGTACCAGGTGCACTGGAGGGACTCAGATCAATACAGGACAGCATTTCTCATATAAACAATGCCATATTAACAACCAGAGGGCAGCTGTACCTGTAGGCAGGGATAGCACCAAATGCTGGCATGTCTATCCATGCAGCTAGACTGCTAAAAAGAAGCAACTACAGTGGAAATGCACCTACTGTATGTGAAATGCTGGTGCAGAATTTTTTTCTTTTCTTTTTTTTTTTTTCTATCGGTCTAACCTTCTGTGTTGATACATGAATGCTGGTACCCACTTAGAGGGATGCCAGATGATCAGTGCAGAATGAAGGTCCCAGGAGAAAGGCTCACGTGGTTTTCTCTGCCCCGTGACGTCACTAGCAGATGGCATGGGTACCAGCTCTGGCAGTTGGCATCAATGTCACTTTTTAGAGATCAATGAGATAGTGCAGATACACACAGATCTAGACTCCAGCAGACGATGCGACATTCAGACTGAAAAGATTTGGAAGGCAAAAAATGAAAACTGATTGTTGAATGAAATAAAAAGCTAAGGTAATACAAATAAAGATATATTTCAATTGGTGTTGGGTGTGCATGCAAGTGTTTAAAGATACAGTATCATTGTCTTGTATTTTGTGTATGCTATTTGCTGTCTAATAACTCCTAACATTTTATTCTTCTGATGCAATTACAAACTTTCATTGCTTTTATGTAATGCTGCAAGTGTGTAGACAATACTGATAGAGTTAGTCATTGACTGGGGTTTTTGTTTAATTTTGCTCTGTTAAAAAGTCCCTGCATTTACTTTGCTTGTCTCTTTGAAGTCCATGGGATACAAGCTTTTGCTGCTCCCAAACTGCAAACAAAAGCAAAGTGATTGGGAAAAGGAAATTATTTTTCCTTTCCAGGCTGGATTCTGAGCACACGTGCAGGATTACAGTCAGAATCTACAGACCGCTCCTGTCAGCTAAGAGCTGGAGGAAGACATCTGAGCCTCGCAGAACATAAACACTGCTATAGCGTGCAGGGAATTTTTCACCCTCCCCCCCCCCCCATTGATGGGAAAGAAAAAAAAAACGGAGAAAAGAACAAGAAAAAAAAAAGCAAATAAGTTGATTCTAACTAAACAGATAATATCAAATAGAATTTTTGCTTGAAAAAGGGGGGAAAAAAAAAGGTAGGGGGATTTTATTTCCTAACTCAAATCTGAATACGTTTAGGGTTAAATAATTCTGATTATTGTCTAAATATGAAATACGTATTATGTGATTTTAATACAAATAACTAGGAAAAATGCATTGTTTTGAATTATATTATTAACTGAGTGATTTGGGGGGGTATATTCCATTTTTTTTCCTTCTCAGCCACTGTAACTTACTAAAGTTTAATATCTTGATACATAAAGGAAGAAATGTGGAGGGGAAAAACCCATAATTTTGAAGTATAAGTCAAAAAGTAATTTTAAAATATTTACCATCAGGTAATAGAGATATGGCACTTTTTCAATTTTAAAACTGCACTCCCTCTCCTCATTTTTCCACTCAGGGGAATTTGGATTAATGAAATTTCTGTATTGCTTTGTCACGTTTTGCATTTCTTTGAATTCCATGATGGTGAGAGTTTGAAGGGTTTGTTTAAAAATAAAATAAATTACTAGGGAGATAATTGTACATTTTAAATATCGATTTACTCCATATTTATCTGCGAGAAATGTTGATTTTTAGTTGCAGGGTCAAATGTTTCAAGTGATTTTAGAATTCTCAACAGCTATTATTTTTTAAAAAGTGGGCATTTGCAACAGCCATTTTATTCAAAAAATATAGATTGAGCATTTATACACACACACTCTCTGTCTTATACAGAAAGCTTACACACAGACACAAATAAGGTGCATGAGGCTGTCTGTGTGAGTCGGGAAACTTTAAAAATGGAAATATTTAAACATTGTGCTGGCATTCTTTCAGGTAACTTAAGATTATAGAACCATGTTAACACTACCATTTGATGAGTCTGTTGTAATGCCAGAATCCCAGATGTGTAGGAAGTTTCCCAGAGAAAGTGATGACCAAAAGCAAATGAAGAACCCAGAAAGCTTTTCAAAGCAGATCATCCTCCGAGGAAAGAATATTAAAAGATCTCCTGGAGAAGACACAGAAAAAGAAGAGGAGGAGGAAGAGAGAGAAGAGGAGGATGAGAATGGCTTGCCAAGGCGAAGGGGCCTTAGGAAAAAAAAGACGAGCAAGATAAGGATGGAAAGGATTAAATTCAGGCGTCAAGAAGCCAATGCTAGAGAGAGGAACCGTATGCACGGCCTTAACGACGCTCTGGACAATTTAAGGAAAGTGGTCCCTTGTTATTCTAAAACACAAAAACTGTCCAAAATAGAAACTTTAAGACTAGCCAAGAACTATATTTGGGCTCTTTCTGAAATACTGCGAATTGGCAAGAGACCTGACCTGCTCACCTTTGTGCAAAACTTGTGCAAGGGTCTGTCCCAGCCAACTACAAACTTGGTGGCGGGATGCCTGCAGCTGAATGCCAGAAGTTTCCTAATGGGCCAGGCAGGTGAAGGTGCCCATCATACCCGCACACCCTACTCCACCTTCTATCCTCCCTACCACAGCCCGGAGCTTGGCACCCCCCCAGGGCATGGGACTCTTGACAACTCTAAGTCCATGAAACCGTACAATTACTGCAGCGCTTATGAGTCCTTCTATGAAAGCACTTCCCCTGAGTGCGCCAGCCCACAGTTTGAAGGTCCCTTAAGTCCTCCCCCAATTAACTATAATGGGATATTTTCCCTGAAGCAAGAGGAAAGCTTGGACTATGGCAAAAATTACAATTACGGCATGCATTACTGTGCAGTGCCACCCAGGGGTCCCCTTGGGCAGAGCTCGATGTTCAGGTTGCCTACAGAGAGCCACTTCCCCTACGACTTACATCTGCGCAGCCAGTCTCTCACCATGCAAGATGAATTGAATGCAGTTTTTCATAATTAATGAGGAAAATGAAAATAAACAGTGGTCATTCACCTCCCCATCTAATTAAGAGCAAGCAGATGCTTGGGCACTGCGTAATTGGCACAATTCTATTTAAAATGTTTACTAGTTCCTAAAGTGTGTTTCAACTATTGTGAGGATTTTCTATGTATTAAAAAACCCTTTTTATTATAAGTATTTTTTTTTTGTCTGTAATCACTGTGAAAATATGTTTCCTCCCAGGGGTTTTCTCCTTCCTTTTTAACTTTTTATTTCCCTATTTTCTTGGTTTGTTGAGCAGTGTGTCTGAACAATATTATTGAAATAAAAGCGTACACACTGTGTAAAGTCAATGTCTATTTTGACTGTATAGTAATTATACAAATGCATGTTATTGAAATCAGATTAATAAAAATTATGTATTTATAATTGGTAGAAAATATATATTATGTATTCAAGGAGAACTGGATTAAAAATATTAAGAACTTTAAAGTAATTATCCAGAACTGAGATGGGCTTGCAATATGCAGAGGTGAGAGGGCAGCAATATTGAAAGCTATGCAAAAAAAAAAAATGGCAAACAAACAAAAAAAAAAACAAAATCGTTTTTGGGTTGTTGGTTTTCAGTAAACTAAGGAAAAACAGTGATTGTCATTAACATTATTCAGCCTGACTTTAGAGTGTTGCTGACAGGGGCCACATGATCATATTTAGAAGATGTTGTCAAAAATTTGCCTCAGTTATTTTGACCATATATAATCAGCACTTTTTATTTGTATTATTATGACTTCAGATGTAAAGGTTTGTTATAAAAATGTATAACTGTGGTTTCTCACTACGTACTTAAAATGCAATTAAAGATAGATGTTTCCACTTTTAAAATACATCTATTAGCTGTGATACTGTATTTTGTCTGGTACTTATTATTTCACAGTATACAGCTGCCTTTGGTCTTGCTTACACACGCTTTTCTTCCCAGGACACTCATAAGGCTCAAGTCTGGGGTTGGAAATCAAGAATTATTAGGGTGAACCTCATGCAATTTTCAGAACGATGTATTAGTGATGCAGTAGATTCAAAATACCACATAAATAGCTGTGTGCTAAATGCAGGTTAATTGCTTAACACAGGTTATGGGAAGAAAGCAACTTTATATCACAATGAAATGCCAAATTTCATATGGGGAAGGGCCCTGAGCTAACACATAGGACACTAGCTGCTCATCCAGCTCTGGATCGTGGGGGAGCGGCAGGAGCACAAGAATGATAAGAAGTTCAGAGAAAAAGAATTCCTGGACACTGCTAAACTTAGTGCTGACTAAAAACCAGCACCAGTAAACTACAGATGTGTATGCAACCCACACTAGTTAGGCAGCTACAGAGGTCTGCACAGTCCTGCACACCTTAAGAGTTGAGCTTAGCTGAGCCTCAGTTGTTTTCTAACCAGCTAGAGCTATTTATCTATAAGCTCATGAGTGATAAAATGAATGAACCGTTGATCTAAAAGCCAACAGTCTTTAAACCTCTGAATGAGCAAGAGCTCTTTATTATGATGGATAACAGCAGCTGTCTGACATGCAGAAGTACTCTGCTCTGAATGAGGAGGGAATACTTTTCTAAAAGCTGTACAAAAAATGCAAATTTCACATGCAAGTTGGAAGCTCCTAGCTGAATCACAGTCTGGGTCACAGTTTGTTAATGACACATCAATCTCAGAGCCTCACTTGAGTACACAGCTGGACAAAGAGGGGATGGGCCAATTTCTCCTGATAATTTGCCTAATGTCCGAGCATGACTTGTTGTAAACAGTCTGCCCTGCCAAGCATTGCTGCTCCCTCAGGACAACCACAGCCTGACGTTCATCTCTTCTTAGTAAGACCAGGCTGTCCCCAAAGGAAAGGGGTAACACATCCCAAAGTTTGTATCAGGGTCAGTTTGTATGCTTTCAGGTTTGCAGAGATAGAGGGACAAGCATGGGATTTTGTTCAACCAATATCCTCTCTAAGCACAAATATGACACCAAAATGGAGTCTTTTGGAGCAAAGTCTTGGGCCAAATTTTAGGAGTTTGGCTCAGGATCATTGCCTGTTTTCTCGGGCTCAGACATGGAAGATAGGGGCAGCCATGTTCCACCTTGGATGAAAGGTGTTGGTTGTGACTGTCAACTCAGAAGCATGCCCAGGTGTTCTGCACTGAATATAGGAGGGATTTGGGAGAAAAGAAGACTCTAAAATAGATTGCATTTGCTGTTACTCAGAATTAGCTGATATTTGGCAAGGCATGGAAAGGTGATGGAAGAGAGAAGGGGGAAGAAGCCAGTCAATGAGGTGAAAGCACGCAATCTTGGGCACAGATTCACTGTGCACACTGAGAAATAATAATATATAACAAGGAGCTGTAGGCAAGAGAACCCAGAAACAGGGGATCATTTGTGGAGGGGAGAAATAATTCCCACTGAGCATTGACAGCAAACTTATCTAATCAATTTTACTAAGAGAAGCCTCTTCTAGGAGGCTGAAAGTTCACCAGGTACTTCAGAGCTGCCTCACTGCTCGGGGGTGGGTCTTTGCATAAGTTGAGAGTGGTGTGGGGAGGCAGCTGTAAAGTCCTGCAGCAAGGGAAAGAAATGCCTACCACAGTACATCCAGCAATAACCCAAGGGGTGTTCAGTCTTCAGGCTCTAAGATCTGGGGGTCTCCAACTCTGTGGCCCTATATTAAGTCAATAACTCATGGGCCAGTTCCTGTTTCCCCTTCTGGCAGCAGAGACAAAGGGAAAGGGGAAAAAAATCCCTGCCAGTTCGGATCTTTCTCGCTCACTCCACAACAGATGGGGAGGCAGTTTGCAGCCAGATTCCCCCTCTGGTAGCTCAAGGCGAGAACCACGCTTGCTCAGGGCATTGCAAGTTGGAAAGTCACTCCACAATAAATAATGGAACAAGTAATAGGAAAATATTGAGATGGCATAAAAACCCTCCAACGTTCTCTTTCTAGGAGGGTATGGATTATTTAGACATATGGAAGTAGGAAACTCCCTTGGGAGAAGGCTCTCTTGCATACCTTCTTTTATGCACACAACAAACATTTCTGTGCTCCTTTGCTGGCCAGTCAGAGAATAAAAACGTGCTCCAAGCTCTGACATGATTTATAAAAGCCTTTGAAGATGCCCTATTTTAAAGAAAAAATCTGAGTACTAAAAATGGTCTGGTCCTTTAAAATCACAGGAATACAAGCCAATGGGTTTCTTACTCATTATCTCCACTTTTTGAGGTTTGTCTCCTTTCAATCCCTTTCATACAGAAAAACAAAACTGCTCAGTTCTGTGTGTCTTGTTCTCCTCTTCACTGCCTTCAATTTCTTGAGGATAGAATTATGTAAAAGAGCAACTGCTTCAGCAAAAATTAGGTGAGAAATTTCTATTGTTCCGTGTCCTTTAGCACAAAAATATTGAAACCTTCTGTCAGTTTTAGAGATGAGAACCCCAAAGCTGGCAGAAGAAGAGCTATTTCATATGTGGCTTTGTTACACAGTGGAACTCTTTGCCATTTATTATTTCCCAGAGTAACATTTTAGTGTGATTTTTAAAAAAGCACTGTGGGTTTTTTATGGTATTAGAAACACTAATTATTTAAGAATGGCTGTACTGGTTCAGATTAATCATCCATCTGACCTAATACATTTTTAATATGAGAGCATATAAAAATTGTCCAAATGTGCCAGAAGAGGGCAAGGAAAATAATTTTTTTTTTACTAATAAAAGTCCTGGAAAATAAACAAAACATAACGTTCCACTCTTATTGAAGACAGAGATGTGCCTGAATTGGAAAAAGGGCCAGGAGGCATAACAATATACTGTAATGTTAGCCCCCTTTCCTCTACAACACTGGACTCATCAGCAATCACTAAGATACACTAGGTAGTACTAGGTGGTACCACTGAACCCCATGTCAAGAAATGTGCTCATCCAGAGCACAACTGAAAACCAGTGGCCCAAGTCCCAGTCCTACAAATCCCAGTGACACTACAAAGAGAGAGGGAGGGGCAGCCACTGCTTTTCCAGACCTCAGTGGAGATCTCAAAACTTTTCTGAATTACAGTAGGGATAGCCTTGTTTTAGGACACATCCTGATGATGGGCTCTGTGGGACTGTCTGCATTTTTTAATTTCATGGCTATTTTTATGAAGATTTTTAAAACATTTGGAGATTTCAGAAGCACAAACATGGTGGGAATTTTTTTCTATACTAACAATTCCCTCTCCCATTTTTTATCCCTACTTTATTCTTCTTTCTCTGCCTTGCCTATAGGGCTCTCAAATGGCAGCAATTAAGTGAAATGCCATCAATAAAGATGAATGAAATCCCAGTGCGATACATGGCAGAATTTTCCCTTGCAAAAGCAAAACTAAAAAGTCTTTGCATGGTTTTGCTTATCAGATTGTGAATCTAGCTTAACTGTGGTTATATTTTATGGTCACAAGGTCAAAGCATGTTTAATTCTACTACCAAAATCCTTCAACCTTTGATGTATAAGTAGCAGATACAGTGCTGCTTTAGGCTGAATTGTCAGGAAAGCAGCTTCCCTTACAAAATTTCAGCAATTTTCGAATTGGGAAGAAACAAACAAAAAAAACAACCCTCAGTAATATGGCTGTGGGTCTGACCCAGAGCTGAACCATGGCAGCAGGTTTTGATTTTGCTCTGGAGAGACACAGATCAGCGTGGTGAACAGCTGGCACTGTGCCACTGCAGAATCTCAAGGGCAGACCTGTCATATCTCACTGATACAAATCTAACTACAGTACACAGGGCTGCCATGCAGAATCACACTCCCAAGCCTTCTCCACCACACAATTAGACCAGAGCAAGTCATCTCTCAAAATTCTTCTATGCTATGCCAAAAGGATGGCATGTTTTCCTGCAGAGCTTTCTCCCTCATCTCAGGGGATGTGCAAGAATGAGCTAGGAAAAGGGAAAGGCAAATTTGCAAGCAAAAGAGCTCTGAGGGGAAAAATATTAATTTATTTTCTTTTTTTTTCTTTTTTTTTGGTAATGCCTGCAAGTGTGGAGTCCCTATGACTCACAACTGGCTTTGAATTGGCAACACTGCAAAGGTTGTTACAGAATGGTAAAGAGATTTCCTCCCCCTACTCCCCCAAAACACTATTTTCTTTTGACTGTTTCCTTGTCACTTGCTCCTTACACTTACACATTTATTCCTGTAACTGCATTTACTTGCATTATTTAATTCTATTCTTGCATGATTTAATTCTACACCATGTATGTAGAACGTATTTGGTTGTAGCTGAAAATCAGCACTACTTCAGGAGGTTAAAAAAATATTTGCTGGAAAAAAATGATGCTTACGATTGTTCATTTTTATAGGATATTCAGTATATTCTCATACTCACCCCTGTGTTGTGAACATTGTACTTTCTGATACTCTGGGGGTTTTTTGCACTTCTGTACAACTTTGCTAAGCAGGTCTGAGGGTTTTCCCCTTCTGAGTATTTTTGCTTTTAATTGTAATTGATTAGTATGTGAAATAGTATTTTTGAAACTGATGACATTTCCTGATCAATAAGTATGCTCACATGTAAAATGTCATTAATTCAGAATGTTTGGACATTCTGTTTGCAAATGCAAAATCTAATAATCAGCTGAATTGGAGGTCCTTTTTACAGATAGAGAATATAGGCTAAGCCACAGATTATATCCTAAATTTTGTACTCTTGAAAGCAGGAACATTAGGAGTTGGGTCCACTTAGGTCTTGTTCTGTTGGACTTCAGCAGATACCAGATTGGAGTCTAAATCACATGGGAAGAAAAGCGTAGCCTTATCCACGATGTTATTTATTTACAGACACATGAGCAGATGCATAATGCTTAGATGCAACTGAAATGACATTTCTGTTGGGCAGACCGCTTGCAAACAAAGAGATTCTGACAGGATCCTCCTCAGAATCCAGGGGGAGGCCCACATAAATGCTAGTCAATACTTGCCCGGCACAGGGAGAACTGCCTGTAGGAACAAAAGGCATTGTCTAGACATGGAGAACACCAGAAGCAGGACTCCTGCTAATTTAAATAATTAAGCAGTTGAGACTGCATTCCCAAATTCAAAGGAGACCTCAGGTCAGCCATGATGAAAAGCCCTTTCCTTCTGAATTTACAAGGAGGGTGTTCTTTGGCTTAGCGCCTTTGTCTTGGTAACAGGCATTACTTTACAAAAGTAAATATTTTCCCCACAATAGGTATAACAACCATTTTAGTTCACACCCATCAGTTTACATACAGAGGCACACCCCCACCCATTAGGACAGATTTTGCAGGTTTCCAGCAGAAAGTGGGGAAAAAAATTTGTATGCATGTAGTTATAATTATTTTGATGCCAAAATTCCAATAAATTTATTAATGTGGTAAGACAGTGAGTGAATAGCTATCCAATATGTACAGCCACAAGCTGTGAGGTGCTCAGATACACAATTCTTCAGTCCATGGATTCAAATTAGCCATAACCATCATGTTCCCACTACTCCTAAGTTTCATATATTCTTATTCTTACTACACTCCCAGTCTTTCCCTTATTCAATTAAATAATAGAAGCTTAACTAAAAGGATAAATCTGTCCTTGCACCTCATCTCACACCCTCACTATAGGAGAATCTTAAGATAACTTAGCCCAGAAATCAGAACGACAAATATTGCAGCTGCAGGAACACAGTCCTAACATAACAAGTGATGCAGGATGTGAACAGACACCACCAGAAGTATGACAACATCTTTCCCAGAGGATAGAGTAATAATTCAGTGCAAGATGCACAGCAGCACACAGCAGAAACACAGGTAAGGAAACATTTGTGAGGAAAAAGCAACTTTGTGGTCACAACAAATTCAGTTAATTACCTCCCCAGAAACAGCACATTATATGTGAGCTGGGGTGCTGGTCTGCTTTGCCTGGACAATACGTCCCAAATCCAGCTCTGTCCATCCCCATTTTGAATGAGCTGGTTGCTTCACACAGCAGATCATCTACCCCAAAACAGTTCGGTCTTCGTGCTGGATTCACAGCCACTTCAAACAGCTGAGCCTGCCAAAGGTGCCCTAGAGGAGATTGTGCTGCTGCACCATACATCCACATCTTACTCAGTCATGGGTTCCCTGTACCCTCAGGTACTCACACAGATGTCAGCACATTCTGTAAACTGGTGACTCTGCCATGAGTAATGGTCTCCAGCACAGGCACAGCCTTATGGAAAAGCTCTTCATTTAAGATATGCCTAGTGGCCTCCATGAGTGATTAACAATACACACTGCTTGTGTGCAGTATCTCACTATACTGTGGTCATATGCCCTTAACTCTTTTTGCTACCCATGTGCTGAGGTGTGTCCTCCCTTCAAATTTAGCATCTTTCTGGGCAAAAGTAACTCTACAGAATTAGTTTTAATATACTAATTATGTTATTAATGAACCAAGGCGTAAGAGAAGATATTTTATATGGAACCACACACACTTCTGGCAGTCCCAGACTACAAGCATACACTCACTGCCTTAAAGTCACCAACAAGCTGTCTGGGAAGAAATTTCTCCTCCAAAAAGGATAAGTTATTGGCAAGGAAGGACTGCACACAAGGATGGATATCTCTGCTCAGATATCCTAGATCAGTGTTAGACCTGCCCCTTCTCTTCTGCAGGCCAGCAAGTGTGAAGGTAGTAGTAGACAAAACAGAATCTTTGCTTGGTTTGTCCATTTCATCTGTGATTTATCCCAGTTCCTTCACCCAGAGGAGGTATTCTGGTCTCCAGTTCACTCCACTGCTCTGTGGCAATTTGCTTTTAAATATCTAGAGAATTATAAAATAAACTCAGTCTCAAATTAGAATCTAGCATTTATGTTTTTTAAGAAAAAATCTTGAGACTTTTTCCTAAATGTATTTAAATCTTACCAGTGAACATGATGCTGGTTATTAAAAAGTAATTCTGGATAAATTAGCTTGCAGCTACAAAATTAATGTAATTCATTTATTACTTGCAGCCACAAATCAAAACGTTGTTAACACTGCTGCATGCAATTTAATATGCACAGTAAGTTTCCATATGGCTTCAATTTTAGGTTCCCTGGTCACTACAGAGGCTCATTTGCAGAATGGTCTGTAGGCATACGAAATCAGCTTGTGCTTACTGGGAGAAAAGCTGTTCAAGGTGGTTCCTACATAGGCACAACAGTCCAAAAAGTCCTAAATCATTAACACCACTTGGGATTATCATATCCTGTTTAAGACTGAGGAACATCGACATTCATTCACAGAACTACAGATATAACCAGTGCTCATTTTAAAAGCATCTGTAGTCTGAACTTCTATTTATCAGTTCATTCTCCTAACCATGAAGGCACATTTTTTAAAAGCACTGAGCATCCCATGTCTCTTTTAGAGACAACAGGACCAAAATATAATAAAATGTTACAACATCAGCTTTACCAAGTTTAAAAAATAAAGTCTGCAAAACGTGTAAACAACCGAAGAGCCTAAATTTTGACAGAGATGTATAGACCACTTGTAAATGAGGTACTGCTGAATTTTTGCATAACATAGCCAGAGTTGTGCATGCACTGTGATTAGCTTGAACACAACAACTAGATATAGGCAATATGCTGCACATACATTTCATTATCAGTAATCTTGTTGCAGAACACTGTCATGATTGAATGATCAGCAGTGCCCGTTCTCAAAGTCGTCTCTTTTACCTTCTTCCACCACATCAAATTCCAGCAACATTTTTACTCTCATTTTTACTTAAGAAAGCCTGCTGGAGAGTGATTACAGTGGATTTATGCCCCTAGATTCAAGTCTGATTGATGGATTACCTGACTAAGAGCAAGAGCAATAAACCAAGTTCTTTCTAAATAAGAGCAGGCCATGAGCACCAGCATCCCATGCCACAGCTCTATTCACTAGATTGTAAGCTTGCATGGGTCACAATATTACTTATTCCTTCCCTCTTTCTCCTTCTTGACAAAACCCATTCAATGGAGTATATATTATAACCAAAGCAAGATATTTCAAAGAATTTTTGCTTTGTTGGAAGTTTTTGATCAGCTCTTTTAATAAAATTGTCAGAGATTCCCAGCATGCTTTCTCTTTTTCTTTAAACTGGCACCAGCTCTGGCATGGTGATCAACATCAACAGTAAAAAAGGCCAAAATCATAGGCACAGAATTATTTTCTTTAATTAACAGTACTTGAAACTGATACTTTTTTAGTAAGACGGCATCAGTTTTGGTTTGGCATTGTTCATCTATGTCTGGATTTCACTTATAGCTGGGAAACCACATCAAGCACAATGCCAGTTTTATCAAAACTTGGAATAAAAAGGCTGGGGCAGAAAAAGGCGCTTTCACATCCTGAGACCATAAACATCAAGTAACAGCCTGGAAGTACCTATCAAAGACATGAACACGATCAGAATTAGGAGGTCAGGCTTCTCAAATGCCCATGGAGCTACTCATGAAGAATGAGAAAGAGATTTTTGATGACTCCTTATCAGAGACACATCTGAGGCGTCATTAGCTGTTGGTAGTTGAGAGTGGTTGTTGTAAGCACAGCATACATATAGATACAGATTTCCTTGCCTGTAAAATATCTTTGCCAGACCTCTCCTGGGCAGCAAAAGCATCAGCCTACCATTGCAGCCAGGCTAGTCACAGATGAGGAAAAAGCATCAGAGATCAAAGCACTAACAATGCTGGACCCCTGATTGTGAAGGTATTCAATACAAGGAGTCTCTGATCTAGGCTGTTCTAGGATTTCAGGTTATTTTGACTAATTTCTAACCTACACTTCTGGGACAATCCCGGACTAAATTACTGTGAAAGAAGTGAGACAGATGGAAGGAAGAAAATAGTAACAGGCAGCCCATTATAACTTTATTCTTACTCTTTCCAGCACTCCTGACATCAATAAGCCCTGTCCACCAGAAGGGCATCACAGTGAAGAGAGGGCTCACGGATATATTTCACTGCGTTTACACAATGATTTCCTGAAACGCGAGGGAGCGGGGGAGCTGCCTTCTTTATTTTAGTACTGTCAACTGTGAGTACAGAGAGTCTCTCTCTGGTGTTATGTTCTCGTGAGCTGGCAGATCTGTCGGGAATATAATGACGTCTGTTCATGCACCTCCATTTCTAACAACTTATTCCTCACATGCTCTCCTGATTTTCTTGAGGCATAAGGACCAGTTGACTATGCAAATGAAATAAGAGAATGTAGAAAATGAGTTTGACACAAAGGGAGTTGCTGGCAAATGCCACCGCTTCCTCCAGGCATAATGGTAAGAGACAGCTGCTTCTGCCAGCCCAGAAGCAGTAGCTGAGGGGGCTAGCACAGCTCTTTTGAAAATCTTTAGTCTGATGAATAACTAGGCAAAGGCTGCATATATTTACAAGGGAGGACCCCAAATCCAGAGCTTCAAATCTTGCTCTGCCGTTCCATGTTAGCATCCACTGTAAATGCACACAGGAGTGGTGTCAGACGACTTTTGTTGAAGTTTGTGAGTCTATTATCTTCAAATCCTTTATAACAGGAGGAGCAAGACAAGAAATGAACTGTGAGAATGTGAATAGCATTGTTCTTTGCAATTTCCAAAACTGCTATTTTAAGCATAAAGTTATCATTTTTGCAGCAAGATGTTATTTTTGGATCAAACATTTTGATATATGAACAACTCTAATGACTTTAGAATAAATAATCACAAAAATATTTAATCACTGTACACAATACTATGGTTTTCTTTTACATTTTCATTACAAAGCTATTCCCTCGAGTAATTATCATGGCAATCGTAACTCTGATGATACATGTATTTTGTCAATCTGTCTAATAAAGAGTAGCAGAGTACTGTAACTGACATGCATACATAAATATTTTAGGATTTAGTGATTCTTAAATTGTTTTGGAATAGTTATAGTAACCAGTAAATACTGGTACTTTTCTTTTACCTCAAAGAGCATCTGTCACTTGGAGAACTGGCACAATGCTTAGAGTACCACTTTGTGGAAAAAAATAACAAAAATGTTTATTGGTAGTATTAAAGGAGCGGCTTGATGTTTTTCAGCTCTGAGCAGAATAGCTGTCTGGAGTGCCACATGTTATGATCAGTACACAAATACAAAATAAAATCCTTCCACAGGGGAGACCTTCATTTCAAACAAGGGAGAAAATAAAATTCTCAATATTAAATTATTAAAAGCATACCATATTGGGAAAAAATAAAAATGGACATTTGTGCTCTCACCTTTCCTGAGAGGATAGGGACATATGATACTTTTTAAAGTCCTAAAGTTAGCAAGTGGTAAATAAAATTCACATCTCCTGATTTTCCGTCCTTTCCTCAGCACTTCCCAGGAAATGTGATAGATCTCAGCTGAGATTATGTGTGCTTGCCAATAGAAGGCCAGATCACTTTGGCAAGAGTCTGCCCTTGTTCCTACCAGGAAAACTCCTTTAAACACACTGGATTTACTCAAATATTAATGGGGATAAGAATAAAAACTTGCATTTAGTTCTGCCAAAGTTCAACATCCTCCACACTTTTAGTCAATGAAATCCAAACATCCTGTAATAACATTCCCTTTTTTTTTCACTTCTCTCAGAACATTTCATATTTGTGAGCTGGCACCATTACTACAGTTTAAACGCATGAGAAAACCCAAGATGAAACGGCTGTCCCAAGAAGTTACAAACTGAGCAGAAACCTAGTGATCCACTTCCTGAACCAAGATGAACTCAGATTCCTTAAATCAGATTTCAGACATGTGACTGAGCTACTTTGGCTTAATGGCTGCCATGCATCAGCTGAGCCCCCGTGAAAATAGTTGAAATTAGCATGTGCTACCCTACATTTGCAACAGCTCAGCTGCTACATAGGAACTCATTAAGCTATGGTAACTTGCTCAAGAGTCTGAAACCTCAATCTGATGCTCTACCCAGTGGCCCACAAAACTACCCAAATCATGCTCTCTGCCTCCTTGCCAATAAGCCTCCTGAGCCCATCTTTCACAAAATAAGGATGAGCCTAAGAAAATAAGCTCAGTACACTTTTGCAGTGAGATGCTTCAGAAGAAGATTTATTCAGATAAGCAGCTAGATCTGGATCTCTCTGCAATTCAAATAAACTTCATGGATGGTACCAGGATGTCTTCATGTTCTTTGTCTTCTGTTTTATATACCATATTTTCTTCTTGAGCCCACCAACAAATATTACACTATAGATAGATTCCTCTTTCCTTAATTATTATAATTTCTCCTTGTGATCTTCTCAAGATGTACTTCTCCAGAACACTTTAAGCAACTGCTTTTTCCTGTGGAAGAAAAGAAAATAAAAAATATATACTGACTAATCCTTCATTTAGAAATCCAGTTTCAAGCTCTCTCTATCATTCCCTCTTCCTCTCTAAACCATCTATTCATATATTATCTATTAGAAATGTAGTGCAGCAAACTTTACTTCAGCTGGCACCATATGAAATGCACATCCTGAACCTTGAGCCTTTTCTAGGAAAGAGGGCCCATAAACATTCTTGCTTTCTTTCTTAATCTCTCTTTTGGAGTATTGTAAGTGTATCATTTATTAAATATAGATACAGAGCACATTATAGGTTTATGCAAAATTAATTTATCTTTTATTTCTTGTTATTTTTCCTGTAATATCCATGAAGATAATTAAATTGTATTAGATGCAGAGCAAAAGTGAATATCCCAATACACCTGACCCAGCATAGCTCAGCCTCCGCCTTTTGTAAGGCACAAGTTTAAATCTTGGGGGAAGTGTCATCTCTACAATTATGTCTCTAGGTTAAAAGGATTTGATTGAGCTGAGAAATTTTACACATATATGTAATTACCAGGACAAGATTTGCAATTTTTCAAGTCAAGTAATACAACAAAATCATATTTTGGAGTGGGTAAATGCAGGGAGACCAGTTTCTGTCTGATGCCTCAAATGTATGCAGCTCAAAAAAAAGCAGGCTGGTCTTGTTCCATCTGGCAGCATTATCATAGCAATTTCAGCAGGTAAATATCATTTCAGCTTTGTGCTGTGGCACAAAAGCATTGATTATTTGTGAGTTACCCCTTAACATACTATGATAATTTTCCTAGACTTGTGCCTCATCAGCTCGCAGGGAACTAAAGACCTGTTTAGTTTTAGGAGTACTGCCCAGGGCTGATGGTTGGGCTGTGCTAGTACAAGTTCTGCTAAGAATTGCATTTTCCTGACTGAGGGAAGAAAGAGGGAAGGGGGGGTTGCTGTAGTTTTTTCACCTGATTGAACTGAGACCTTGCTTATTCCCCAGCTCAGTCCCTCCAGCTGTGAAACAATGTGACTCTAAAGGAGCTGTGGCCATTACCAGTCTTCACTTGTTCTCTCAGCTCTCTGAGGGAGATGCCTCTTACTGCTTCTATGAAGCAATGTCATGGATTTAGGGGTCAGCCTGTCCATCAGGGCATCCTGCAATCTCTCCATTGTCCAACAGAGGAGCCAGGAGGCAGCTGTCAAAAGTCTCTAACCAGGCAAGAATAGCCAGGGAAGGGGCTGGCCCCAGGCTTGCTTGAGATAGATACCAAATAGTCTTCCCTGGTGGCAATTTGTTCACATCATTGGCAGGTTTTGAAACTGTATTCATAGCAAAACTTCTGGGAAAATCAATAAAAATTTTGTCCTTTGTCATCTCCATGAGGGGAATCCATACTTTAGTTTGATCAGTAGTAGCTAGAATGATGGTGAAAATGAGATGTGAATCCCTTTCAGCAAAGGGGAAAGGGTATCTGTCTCTGAGTGCTTATGTCTAGATTCTCTTCCAGGAGCATAAAAGTGTACAAATGAAAATAAATATGTTTTATAATAAACAAGGCAAATAGGGAATATTCTCCAAACAAAAATGAATAGAATAGAATAGAATAGAATAGAATAGAATAGAATAGAATAGAATAGAATAGAATAGAATAGAATAGAATAGAATAGAATAGAATANATAGAATAGAATAGAATAGAATAGAATAGAATAGAATAGAATAGAATAGAATAGAATAGAATAGAATAGAATAGAATAGAATAGAATAGAATATAAAGAATAGAATAACTCACCACACTAAAAATATTGCTGGAGACAAAATCAAATGCATCTTATTGCATTTTGCCAGAGCTAGGAAGAGAGTACCTAGCTTATAAATTCCATCAGGAGCTTGGGGATTTTTGATATAATGAGTTCTACAGTTTCAGAGGAGACTGCTTTGCTAATAATTATGTAACAGTAATTAAATCTGAAAAAGGTTGTACTCTAACTATGTTGATTTATTGCAGCTCCAACAAAATACTTCTAGAGTGTGCTTTGGAGCGTGCACCTCCTCCCTCCAGTTTTCTTTAAATTCTCACAGAGCACTGGGTCACAGATGGTCTGAGATGCGATATTTTCCCTATTAAATTCCTAATAATCTTTTTCCGAGGCTGAGTCATGGAAGCCTGGGGATTTCTCATTTTAATTAGAAGGTTTAAGGAGCTAACTCTGTTTGAAATTTCCTCTTAGGAGATATGGGTGCAGGTGATCCCATTCAGAAGAATGACACAATATCAAGGCCAACATCTCATTTCCATATTAGATTGCATCTAGTTTGGCATAACTCCTGATCTGGATGCTGATGATGTGCCGCCTGAGTTGAAGGCATAACATTTCACCATTTGAAAACAGAATCATTTTAGGATTATATCTGAAGACATTTCTAGGCTCTACGTGGATGTTTCCCACCCTACCACCATGCTCCATCAACCTGTGCAGAAACTATTATAAATGTGAATTCTTTATTAGTCTGATTGAAACAATTATTCTGTATTATTTGGAAACAGCACTGTTTAAGATACTCATACAAAGAGACATAATATATTGTCCAAAGGGTTGATCCTCTCAGTATTGAAGATATTAATGTTTCAGATTAATTTTATCTGCAAATATTATAAGCTATAGAAATAGAACACTCACCTAGCAAAATGTTTTATGTACAACTTTAACATTCACAGTATGTGAAGAACAATGTCCCATCTCTGCCATCCAAAGAAAGTTATTCTTAGGCCCTCATAGCTGAGTTTGATCATTTCATAGAATGCCTGATGTTTAAGAGTTAGTCTGGTGTACTATTCACATGTCCCTTGACAGTCTATTGTGAAAAAAATCCTGCTTCTTATAAGACAGCTGTTGAAGTTTCATCAGCTTACACTCTACAGCAAATTCCTGTGCTTTAGGAAAACAAAGAGCATCTCTTATTCTTCCAGCATGGTATGCAGTTGTCAAGAAGTCTAATGAGACATTATTTGCCTTTTACAGCACTTTATAGGTATCTTTTCAGTTTTCAACAGACAGAAGTTACTGTGATTTGGGAAAGTAAAAAATTTCACCCACTCTCAACTGCACCACTTACACATGCTAAAAATAAAATTTTATTGGAAGTAGTACTGCGGCATATAGACTTGGCTGTGAATAAAAGAAATAACCTTTTCTACATTAAATCCTACCAGTTGTGCCATCTCCATGAATGAGTTTTTATAAGCCTGAAGTTTTAATTTTGTTATGCATTTTAAAAATACTCTGCATGTAATTGTTTAAAAGCTTAAGTTGACATAAATTGTTTAAAAGGTTTAATTTCTATGTATAATCCATTCATCTGTATATGCAATATTTATGCCCTAGTTGCTGAAATGTTTTAAAGATTTGGGATTTAATATAATGGCAACTATTTCTCTTATGTGTTACAGAATCTATAAACAAAGACACAGCATAGTGCTTTATACTGTTTTCCAAAGATCAAATCCATCCTTACTGTCTGCAAATCGCAGCCTGCAAATGCCTCATAAATAGGGTTGCTCTCAGTAAAGTGCTACACCACTTGTGAAGGAGGAAGAAGCCAGACTAGTTTATTTGCAAGAAAAGTCAACCCTTGCCTGGAATATGGTGAGAAATAAGAATTTGGCCCTACCCTAGCTTGCACATAATATTTTGTGTATGAAACATCAATGTGTGAACTGCAAAACCAGCCATTCTTCTGAATGCCCACAACCCCTAGCTGATGCTGTAAGAATTGACTGGATTTGTCCACTTGCTTTGTAATGCCTTTTGTTAAGCCCAGGAAGGAGGTGGCTGGTGCTAGCTGCCTTCCCAAGACACTCCCATGGAAGCAGCTTGGCCTCCGTGGTCTATTGTTATAACACCGTCTCTTGTCATCGGAGTGAATGTACATCCCGTGCTGTAATTGTGTGGAAATTCCAATTGTGTTAATTTCTCCCAAAACCAATGTAGGGAGCAAGAAGTCCTGCTTTTTAGGCCCCATTCACATAAAAGTTGAGATGCAAAATTAATTTTTCCGTAGAGGGCCAGCAGAAAACACAAGCAACAACAGGTTTTTTCCAAAGCAGTTAGCTTCCAATAATTTTCTCCCCCTTGAAGGTCCAAACTATTAAAACAAAAAAGAAAAGTAGATTTAAAATATTCAGTAAAGCAAAGAGTTAAAGTGGCAGATGAAATCAGGTTCTGTAATGAGTTATAGGGAAAATGTCTCTGAGTTCTGATTAATGACTGGGGACACCTAGAGCTGCTTTGGCTGTCTCAGCAGTACATGACTGGTGCATCAGGGTAATGTCTAATAACTAATCTTTGACACCAGAATTAAGTCATTTTGCAAGAAAGCAGGTCATTAGAAGCTAAATTGAAATATAAGTAATACGATCTCTGTGGAGGATTGTAAATTAATTGGTTTTTAACAATAACACTTCTGTATTTTATTAAAGCAGTGTAAGAATTCAGAGAAGAAAAGAATGTAGCAGATAAACAGGGCAGGTGTTGATGATGCAAATGAAATAGATGACAGATGGTTAGTAGCACGATCACTCACTGTGTGTGTATAATGGATAGAGGTAATCAAATTCCTTTGTGAATTGGTGACTTTCTTTACATCAAGAACTATAACTGTGCCATGCTTATACAGCTTCTCCTTAAAAATTACCTCCACTCCTTGTCATTATCCTGGGGTGCAGGACACTCATATTTGCATACTGTCATAGTTACACACACACACACACAAAAAAAAAAAAAAAGGAAAAAAGTCAGGCATGCAAATAAAACCCCACCTGGGCAATCAGCCACCTTTACAAATTGGTTATAGGATACTAAAGAAGTGTCTGCCATCAAAGAGCAGCTCAGTCCCCAGAGCAGCCCAGGTGACCCCTGGTGTAAGGCTTTTCTCCAGCCCTGTGGATGAACCACTGGGCTGAAAATGACCCCATGATGTGGCTGCTGCCCCTCAAATGCCAGGTCATGGAGTACCATGGAGGGAAGGGCAAAGTTACTGCTTTAACAGAATGACACGACCTCTTGCTTGCTAATGGGTGCTATACTCAGCTCATTACACAAGAGATAGACTGATTTTTTTGAGGGAGATTTATTTCATGGCCCCCCCAGAGCTGTGTTTGATGATTTGACATAGACTATAAGAGAAAATCACCAGGCTCTAGAGGCAGAGATAGTACATCATTATATATCTATCCCACACATATAAATACAAATACACCCAGAGAAAAAGCAGAGAATGTTTGAGCCAGGACTTACTTTACAGGAAGCTCCCTCTGTTCTGAGCCAAGAAAACGAGAATAATTGATTAGGGGCTTCAGACATCATATCAGGAGCCAATCTATTAGCAGAGCAGCTTCCAGGATGGGTACAGAATGGATTGCTGATGCAGTAGATGGGAAATTGTATCTAAACACATCACTTTATTAGCACTCTGCATTTCATCAAAACAAAGACATGCCTTTTCCATGGAAGTACTCTGCTGACACCAATGTTGGAAGAATGCTTGCAAGATATTTCTAGGATTGCTGGTGAAGCCAGGTTGACATTACTTCTGTCCTTGCTCTTTACAATTACAAGCATAACTTTGTTGCAGCACAGGAGTGGTGTTGTCAAGGTATCTGTAGGGCAGCGTAAAAGGGCTTTCATTGTCTAGCACAGTATTTCTGTAAGAGTATGTTCTGTTGAAGCACCTTCCTCACCCTCAGAAACAGAAGTTGTGCCTACAGGGGGAAGAAGTGTGGCAGGATCCTCTGCAGCATCGCTCTGTCACAGCTAATTCTACTAAACTGCCAAAACCTCCCCTAAACTATAACTGTTCAGCAGAAGGCTTTGTTTGCTCTAAGGCTAGAGCAATTTCAGGGTCACAGTGTCAGCTGCTTGTACCCTTCTCTGCCACCAGAAGCTGGAGCCTGGATAAATGCAGATCACTCACCGTGCTTATGGAGATAAGCGTGGTGCAGAGTAAATATTGTGCTTGAAGCTAAATGTCAAGAATTCTAGCAAGCTTCTGTGGGAGACAACAGATATACACAGATGCTGAAGAAAGGTTACTACGTTTTATATTACAGAATCAAAAACTTTCCTCTATTAGATGACAGAGCATGTTATTTAATACTTTTTGCAACATATCTAGAACAGAGTTCTTGACACTTGTGTTTTCTCAAAAAAGTTACATCTACTCCCTAATAAAAAGAAATTGTAGCAGGTTGCTGTATCATTAGAACAGGGGTGATAGACATTTCATAACCCATAGATTACCATATGTAATAAAAGACTGGAACTATATTCAAGACCCTTCGATGTTTCAGTTTATTCATGCTGTATTTCTGTATTATGGTTCTTTATTATTACACAATTATTATTTTGGCTTATTCATGTTTATACTTATGACTGACACCTGCAAACAATTTAACAAAGTTATTAGGGAATTTTATTATTTTTCCCATGGCAAAACTGCATATTATTTATTTTAAGGACAAAAATAGATAAAACACAGAATCTTTAAGTTGTTACAGAAATTATGCATAAATGCTAAAATTTCATAAGTATTTGGAACAAAGAGAATGAATCCCACTGAATAATAATAAAAAATCCATTTAAAAAAGCACTTTGTCACTGCCTTTAAATAATATCTGCTTAGGCATCAAATTTTTGTTGCTATTGTTGCTTCTGTTCTTTGTCTTCTCTGCAGTGACAAAGCAGCAAAGAATGAGCTTGGTTATTTCCTTTTAGAAGCAGTGTTGACAATGAACTGTGAAATACATGGGCCAGTGTGTTAACCCTAACTATGTGTTACATCTAACCTTGAATGAAAAGTTGTGTCGGAGAAAACAAGGGCCATTGCATTTTCACCACGAGTGGTGATTAACAACTGAAGAAGAAAGTATTTGGACTCCTGAATGGTAGGCTGAGTTTATAAGAGAATTTCTTATAAGGAAGATTTTTAGCATAATGTAGACAATACTGAAACTAGCAAGGAACAAAACTGTATGTGGGAAACATGCCCACAGTATTTTTACAATCACATTTCTGAGCCAAAAGATATTTTCAAATGAATGAGATCCCACATAGAGGTATTTAACTGTCAATTGTTCACAGGCAAATATGAAGAAAGGCACCAGAACAGGTAGAAACTGTGTGTGACCATAGCTTTCTAAATGTCTGTTAAAAAACAGCTTTAAAATCAGAGCCATATGACAAGACTGGGTCCTGTGTACTCTCCAAGCTAGGACCCCAGCTCAAGCCTATCAACCATTTGAGTATTGCTTATGTAAAAATAGAGTTTTGACAACACTGTTTTGGCAAACTGCTGTGTGGTCATTTTATACAGATAAGAGATTTTAGAATCAGTTCCCACTAGGGTAAGAGTCCTCTCCTGTGGGTACTAGAAATATTATATCTCCATATGGTCAGAAGCTCCTTTAGGAGGCCACACAGTTAGCTCTGTGTCATCTGGGGTTCACATTTCTGCCCTGGTACCTAAACTCACTGAAATTCGTGAATAATTACCCACTTAAAATGAATGAGCATTTGAATATTCATTGATTTTAGCTGTTCCCTGCCACCTTGGGTCATTTTGACAAAGCGTTACAAATTTCCCAAAGCTGGCAACATACTGCTGGAGACCTCAATCCTGCATTCCATATGTATATTAGTAACTATACTACAGTCTCTCAACTATATTTCCATACTTCTTTCAGATCATTACAGAAAACTTGCATTGGCTAATATGATATATCTCGCTCACAAGGCAGGTGTGTTAAGGAAGGAAGGAACTAAATTCAATTAACATAGATTTCAGGTGAGTAACTGCTTTCTAGCCCTGCACGTGTTGTGGGGTGGTCTTTGGAAAGTGGGTCTTTGGAAAAATAGCAGAAATGCCAGATTAAATTTTGCTTTTTGGAATGCAAGTCTCTACTGGAATTACTGGTGTTGGGAAGCTGAAATACAGAAGGGTAACAAGGAAAAGGTACACCCTTACAACAATTTGTTTCTTAGCATTTCAAAATCACTGCTGCCAAAGAGGATCTAGAGAAATAATCTGCTCATCATTTCTTTGTTGATCAAAAACCTTATTGTGCAAGGAGCTTGGAAAAGGAGCAAACACAGAAGACACAAGAAAGATTCCTTAATTCTTCTGGTTTGGGGAGCCCAAATATCAAAAGACTCCCCATAAATTATAATTAAATAAATGGGTCTTTTCTTTGAGCTATTTTTGAAGGTGCAAGAGCTCACTGAGGTAAAAATAATGGTCTGTATTCAAAGACTTGAATGTGTCCCTATTCCAGTAAAAAATTAATGTCTATGTACACTATGCAGCAGTTGCAAGGATGAGTAGCTCTGCATCACTCCTGTGGTCTATGCTCTCCTGAATGACAGGCAACAATTTTTTACCTTCACCCTGCCACGCCCATATGACTGGTTCTTACACTGAAGCATTACTATCAAATTAGTCTCACAGGTGGTAGGTGGAAGGTAGGGTTTTGGTCAGGTTTCTTGTGGGGTTTTCTTTGGGGTTTTTCTTTTGGGTTTTTTGTTTGGTTGTTTTTTTTGTTTGTTTGTTTGGTTTTCATCATATTGCTTGTTTGTTTGGGGTTTTTTTGAGATGGGAACAGCAAAAACTACCATTTACCTCAAAGGCTTCAGAGGACTTTTGGCTGCTCTGGGCTGGGAGAGTGATAGAGCAAGGGCTGAACATCAGGAGACAACATGAGACACAACTCTGTAACCTGATACACGCCAATGGTGGAAACTGGACAGAAAGACACTTTAAAGCAGGCTCTTGGGATCTCCGAAAACTGCTCTATCATATTTATAGAATGAATTTTAAAGTTTCTAAGTAGGATTTATTTTTTAAGCTGTTAATGAAAAGTAAATGTTTTTTCTTTTTAGATGTCTTTTAACTCAGAAGGCATGTAATTTCTGCTAAATAGACCTAATTTTGTGGCTGACATATTACATGTTTGACAATGAATTTTCCATGTTTGTCTTGAACTGGAATTTTGGAATAGGTATCTAAAACTGAAAAGCTATTTGGTAAAGACTGAGCATTGGTTCTTCTGCTAGAGTCTAAAGACTCAACAGGCCCTTAAAATTGCCAAGGAACTTCAGATAGAAAGTGGCTTTTACTGCAGGTCACACAGGATTTCACTGCATGAGGACAGAAAGGAATGGCTTCCTCAGCTTTAGGGCAAAGCAAATAACCAAGAAAGGAAAGTATTGCAGTAAAGACTTCTTCCTTCCTGTGGAAAGGCAAAAAGAGCCCCCTATCCTTGGAAAAGTTAAAGATATGGAAAAATGGACGCTAAATATTTGTCACGAGCTGAATGTAAGCCCTTTCCAGAAAAAAACCCTGCCAAAGCAGTCAGCTGAAAGACAGTATCTGGTTCCCAGCAACCATGTCGCACCGAAGGTGAAGTTAGAGCTACACAAGCCATAGAAGAAGTTCATTTGTTTCTGAGAAAATCTATAACCAAAAACTAGCAGTACACAGCACCATCCAGTGATAAGACACGCATATGTGACCCATGACATAATGCATCACTCAAATACGACATGGAAGGAGTTTGAGTTGCTTTCACAAGAGCTTGACCGCTACAGAGAGGGCAGCTGAAAGGCATTTTTGGCATAGGTATAGCAGTAGGGAACTGCACAGGAGATGAGATGGAGAAGATGTGGGAAACACCCAGACAGCAGCTGGGCAAGAGACATACGAAAAGCCCAAGCAGAGAACATCTGCACTGAAGCACAGTGATAAGCATTTCAGCCTCTGCGCTTATCAATAATGAATAAGGGAAAGTTGAACTACACTGTTCAAAAATTTCTTAAAGCTAAGAAGCTCCTTACAGGCTGTATCAAAATGGCAGCCAGCCAGCACCAGGAAATGTGAGCCTCTGTGTTGATGCCAAGATGATTTTTTGCCTTTTTTTTTTAATATAGCTTTTATATAACTTTTATGTATCCTCAGAATTCTTTACATGCATACTTCTAATTCCTTAAGTCTGATAACTTAGCATAGTCCTAGTATCTTGTTAGGCCAGGAAATCAAACATCCTAAAGGCCTCATAGTAGGAGGCCAGAAAACCCTACACTACCTTGGGAAACCAAGGCCTCCTCTAGAATATATCCTGTAAATTAGAGATCTGGCCCATCCAGGGAAGAATTCCTTGGATAGAGGAATATCACACCATTCATCCTGGCCTCCCACTGGGGCATCTGATAGATATGCTAATTTGTAAGGTCTATAAATTGTACACACGATCTATCAGGTCTGTGCATGACAGCGCATCCCACCTTGGCAAAGCGGTGCACCATAAAGATCCTTGTTAAATACTGAGATAAAAACCCTTTATACCTTAACGGCGTCTGGCTCTCAATTATTTTAAGACCAGGAAAAGACATCACTGTAACACAGGCACTACACCCAACACTGTCATGGCAGAGACTCAGAAGTCACAACGCCCTAACCATCTTCTTGTCACACTTAAAAATAACCCTCGCTTAACAATATGAACATGATGCACATCAGCAGTTGCTTATAAAAAACCTGTTGACTCAAAGAGAAACAATCAGTTCCAGCAGCACTGGTCCTGCACATCCACATGTGACTTCCAGGTGGCAGCAACAAGAACTTAATCTACCTCCCTGCCCAGAGGATCATCTCTCACAGGCATCCCTGCTTAAGTGTCAGGCCCTCAATAAAAACAACAGATATAGTGCCCTCATTGCTCTGGCATTTGAAGAACTTCCACATCATTCCACAGGAGACCCACAGTTGCTGAGACTGGAAGCTTCCTGCAACTGAAAAACTGCCTCATATGTTATATCTGTAATATGCAGCTACAGCCTCCTGGTGTAGACACACACAATATTGCCCACTGGAGAACTGACAGAAAGGATAAAGATCAGCTAAGTGGTCAAATCATACCAAGTACCCTGTTTTCTGATCTTTATTCTTTCTGACACAGACATCATTGTCTAACTGTGCAGACACTGTGCTCTGCAGCCATCAGTTGAAGAAAAAGTCAGCAGGTGATGAGTCACGCCTCATTGGTGCTGCTCTATAATTTAACAGCAGTATATACAAATTAGATCTGCCTCCACTAAAGTCTTTAACTTGAGAGACCTGATACCATTTTAATGCTGTTTTCCAGCAACCTCCTTGCTCATGGTTAACGGACAGTAGCAGTTACTATCAAGAATCTTTTCTTGAAATGAAAAACTAGGTTACACTTGTGATAGTTCATTTGAGGAAGCTACCATACCAGCTATAAAATGTATAAGGAATAGATTCAATAGAAACCAATAGCTGGCTGTGAAATCTTCTAATAAAAGGAAAAGCAAGAGAAGAACATCAGATTAGGAGAAACACACTGTTTTCCCCTTCTAATTTAGAGCAAAGTACGACTGTTTTGTTCTATGCAGAGAGATACCTGCTTTGCTTTTTTTCATCACTGGGTTCAGTAAATTTTCTTGAAAGAAACAATTTTTTGATGATGGCTTCATCAACAATCTCTAATATTGATTTCTTGTAAGGTCTGTACAAGAGAACTCTGTTGTATAATTTACATTTTCCAATTTTTAAGTGACCTTCACTGTACTGTTTCAGAAAGGTAAGAGTCCCCTTTACAGTATCTTTAAAGTAAAGCTCCTTTTTTTACAAGAAATTTTCTGAAAACAGGAATAGGAACAGGGAATGTGCTATTATGCCCAGTATGTTTTAATAGTGTTATTTGGGTTTGCTGGGTCTCCTCCCAATGCTGATCAACTGCAAACCCACATGGCAGCCACTACCAGAATTTTACAGAAAAATTCTTGAATAGTTTCTGTTGGGACTCTGTATCATCCCATTTTTTCAGCTGCTGAATATGATAGATCCACAGCCACTATGTATCTCCTAGATTTGAATCTCATTCACAGTTATAGCTGAGGGAATTAAAAAAAAAAAAAAAAGTTTTGTACCATTACAGGAAGACAGGAAGAAAAGAGGAGGAATACAAAATGCCAAATGGGAGATTTTTTTTTAGAGTCAGTTTCAGTAAAAGCTGATCCCGCATAAATAACAAGATAATTTTTTTTGCACCTTGTTACGTCTTGGAGATCAACATTTATTGACACCAACTCCAGTTTTCACATTCACCCAGCAAGACCCAAACCTCTTCTGCTTCAGCAGTCTGGTTAGCCCATCTTTCCAGCCCTGACAACAAGCTAAAAATCTCACATTCATTGTTCTAGGGTGTTGGTAACTACAGCCTGAGAAGTGACAGTGAGCAATTCAGCCTCTGGAAATACTCTAATAATAAGCAAAAACTTTTTTTGTCAACTGCTTCAGCAACTAAAACCCTTGACTTGCAATTACTCACTGTACCTGATTTAAATACCTTACTCAAAGTTATTGGATCAGGTGGGTAAGGAAGACTCTTAATTCCTCCATCACACAATGTGTATATTAAGACCCCATATTTGTCATTATTTACATAAAAGTTCATGTAAATCTGAAAAAAAATAGTGAACCTAGCCTTTTAGGACTACTCTCTAGACAGAAGACAGCATTTGCTTAATTTTTAAAAAAACAAAACCAAATAAACAAAAAACCCCAAACAAAAAAACCCCAAACCAACAAAAAAACACCAACAAACCAACAACAACCAAAAAATCCCAAACAAACAAATAAAAAAACCCAAAAAAATCCCCCAAAAAACCAAACAAAAAACCAAACCAAAACAAAACAACAAAATAAACCAAAAAAAAACCAAAAAAAACAACCAACCAAATCTAAAATAACTTATTCTTAAGGACTAAGAAAACCAGTAAACCAGTGTCTTTGGAAATGCTGCTCTGTCTCTCTTTCAGCTTATTACCAAAGCAGAGCAGATTTTGAATGATTATCCCCAATGAGTGAATTGCCTGCTGGGGCATATAACACTAAAACACATTTCATTTATAAATTAAATGTTTTTTCTTCAGCTTGCTGTCTTAAAGCAATTCCTATGCTCTGCTGTCTTATGGAATACCAAGCTTTAACATGTTGGTGATGCTTTATACATACTGACACTCCTGTTTTTTAAATGCAGGTATTGTCAATTGTGTTATCCCTGACCACATTATAATCTCTATTTACACCAATTTAATCAGTACTGCTGCTTGGCACTATCAGTACTAATAAAAATAACTAAAGCATTGAGAATACAACAAATATTTTCTCAGATGAAGGTCACAATCTCCACTGACCTGCTCCCCCCTTTCTGTCTCTGAATTTAGGGCAGCATGAATGGAAAAGTACAAGACAAGAGTAAATTTACAACTAATTTGGTACTAGGCCACTTCTCAAGGTCCTGCCCTACTTTAATCACAGGAAGCATCATGCACAAAGGATTTATGTGTACCTCTGTTACAAGCAAGGGTCTACTCTGGCTTAACCCAAATCCCATCGCATTCAGACTAGATCCACCCTGAAAATATGTACCAAGCCTTCACTCTCTATAGCACATGCATAATTATTAAGCAACAACAATATCAGCTAAAGATTTTCGAGTAGAAGACTTCTATGATTTCATAGGTAATAAAAGCGCTTTTTAGAAAAAAAACTTTAATCAGAGAAATAAGTTTCTTCACTGTACTATATGCAACATTTAATGAAACTACAGAAATGGTATCATTCTTTATTAACTATTAAGAGGTTCTGAAAGAGCAGTTTCTAGGGGGCCCATTTAATTTCTAAACAGTCCCACTGGGTTTCATTTCTTCTGAATTCCATGGGGGAAAAGACATGAATTTGCATTTAGCAATAATAAAAAACTGATAACAGGAGGGGAAAACATCTTGTAAGCACTGCAATCACCCCAGGAAAAAAAAAAAAAAAAGAAGTAAAAAAAAAAAAATAAGAAGGATTATTTAAACAAAAATTAAGGACAACTCATATTTGAATATTATATCTTAAGGCACAGAGCCAAATGCAGATGCATCTAGCCATGTTTTGGACCAAAGCCAAATTCTCTCCATCCCAGTTGTTCAATTTTATAGTGAGAGAACAAAAGGGGAGGTTGATATAATATCATTTGGTAACCAATGCTTGGGGGCTTGTTAAGGTGCAAGTGAGGGCATTTATGTGAAAGTAGAGCATAAAATTAAAAGTGTTCTTCAAACGAAAGGATGACGTGTGTCATGTAGCATTGTATCTTGTGATTATTTCTGATAGCAGCAGGGCAGCTCAGCGTAACGATTTACAATCAAAGACATTGTGTCAATCCTCTGGGTTTCACTTCACAGCCATCTTGAGAAAAATCAAATCTAGAAGTGATATGCAGTGACAATCCCACATTTACTATGGCAATTGTGTTCCTATCTGCAGGCAAACAAACCTCTACAACAAGGTTTTTATTCTCTCATAGCATTGATAAAATAAATTTAGAAAATCGCAATGTCTGGGAATGTTGACATGCTAATGTTAGGGTTTTGCTCCAAATTGCAGTGCATTCACTGGGCCCTTCATAGCAGACACAAGGGAATGGGAGCTGACAGCATGGATTGGGACAGACGGAACAGGTGATTATCAGCAATGCCAGAGACCCATGCCCTCCCTCTCCCCTCCAGTCACGCTAACGGGTTTCATGGTGTGGAGGATCACTGAGCAGGGAAGGAACAGCTGCAGAGGCAGTACCAGCCTCCACAGACCTATGGAATATTAGCAGGTACATTGAGGCTGATCCTCTTATTATTAATTTTCTCGCTGTCCTCTTCACAATGTGAAACTCTCTCTGGAAGAGCTTTTGGGCAGCAGAGTAGCTCTAGCAAGTACCCAAAGTGACTGGGGCCAACTGAGGTGACAAGGAGCCTCTGTGTCCCCAGCCTGGACCTTCATCACAGTGACAGGGGTGGCTGCTCTTCCAAGGGCAGAAAAGACACCTTTCTTCTCAATGCCTACTGTAAAGCTAGTGAAAAGCTCTGTTAAGTAGGTAGTGATGATCCTAGAGATTTCTAGCTGCTGGAAGTTAGACTGGCTGGTTGAAGGGAGAATAAAGAGCCTTTTTCGTGTATGGAATATTTACAGTGGCCAAAGAAATTGTCTGTGAGGGGAAATACAGAATCCCAACTTCCAAGCTCCAACTGGGGAAGCAATGTGACAGCCAAAGGGTAAGGACTGGCACTGGAGTGTGTGTGAAACCACTAGCCAGGGTAGTGACTCCAAATTAACATTCCTAAAGAGAAAGGGAAGGGTAAGACCAGACCATCCATCACCGCCATGGCTGTCCGTGATGGCCCACAAACACCTGTGACACATCCTCCCACACAGGCAGAGACAGCAATGGGTCTTAGAGGACCATTTTGATTGCTCTCTGGGTTGTTCTTCGGCACAATTCTCTAAGCCTAAATTCAGCTTGAGTACAGGCGGCTGCCTCAGAGTTGAAGTCAATGAAGTTGCACCCACCTACACCAGATCTGAATTGACTCTATGAATAGCTATGTACAGGGTAGGATATTCAAATTCTGTAGTTGCCAAAACCAGACATCTGTGTCAAAGCATTTGACAAGTGCACTGATATATGTCAGCAAATTGCCTGAGGTACTTGCTAAAAAACTACAGTAACTTTTTCTTCCTGAAATACTTAATCTGCACAATGATTAGAAAATGGCTACAAAGGCAAAATGCTAATAAATGTTTGCCTGAGAATTTAACTGCATGCTTGTATTCAAGAAGTGAGACTGCAACTTAAATTTTGTTACATTCAAAAGAAAAAAGACAAACAAGCCCCACAACATTCAAATACTGTACCTCCAAAAGCATTGCTACCTGACAAGGTGCTAGTGGGATGGGACAAAATACTTCTGCGATTACCAACTCAGCCTGAAACCATTGCTGGAAATTCAAGATGATCATGATCATCAGTTCAGAGAGCAATCTCTGTGTGATGTAACATTGATGGGTCAAGTGCCCTGTACTGTTTCCTAGCTTAATAATAGAGTTGCACACCAGATTGCTTGAGGAATCCATATGCCGACATTCTGACTCGGTTGCCTCAGCCCGGGCTGCACTGCTCATTACTGGTGTATCTGGATACCACATTCAAGTGAGAAAAAAAGCCAGATTGAAAAAGAAAAAGAATCCGTTCTGTCTCCTTTTATCGTCAAAGGAACTCGGAGCTTCTAAGGTGTGGAAAGAACCATAAGAAAATCCTGTGGAAAGGAATACCCAAGACTGAGAGACATCACCTCTGTTTTTCAGGGAAGAAGGAGTATAGTTTGGATTCCCAAGAGACACAATATGTATGTCCTGTTTTCAAATGAAGATGGCTTCATAAGTAACATCAACAAAGAATACCAAAGCAGCCTATCCAGATCTTTGATCATTAGGATTTGTATTATAAAGACATATATTTATTTTTCCTCTGGCATAAAAAAACCCTAAACCCAGAATTGCTGCAAAACCACAGTTCTGGGCTCTTATGAATTCAGTGATTCAATATTCAGGAAAGATAACCCAACAAACCAAAACAATGACTACAATATAAAAAAAGGAATTTTTTTATTTTTTTTTTTTAAATCAGATCTTTTGAACCCAGGCTGAATAATTAAACAAATTATGTAAAAATAAAAAGTCACAGGGAATAAATAAGTAGAGGAGCATATTTTATAAAACAACTGAGATAAGATAGTTTTTCAAAACCAAGCACAAAAGGCATTTTTCCTAAGAATATGTACCCATTTGAAAACAAACTAGTTAGTAAATCTTTAACAATCCTCAGAAGCAGAGAAAATTACTACAATGCACTGCAGTTGAGACATGGCTGTATCCATTCTATGTAACAGGTAGTAATATCTCTTCACAGCACAGCAGTACTTGACACCAGTTTATATGAAGCTGCATTGCACAGATTAGCTATACTTCAGAATTTACTGTAGTTTAAGTTATGTTACTCTGATGACTGTAAGATTTAGTTCAGTAATTTTATGCAACTGGCAAACAGGCAGAAACAGTATAATTTAACATTTATGAATTGCCAATTTCCTCATATAAATACTGTAAAGAATTCTGCAATTATCCAATTATCTAAAGATAGTAAATTGCAGTTTGGAATGCTGCTTATTTATTAAAGTGATTTACAAATGAGCATAAGCACATCGACTTAAAGAGTCTAATCTAGTGACTCAACAAAATGTTACTCTGCCTAGCCCAGGTGGTTTTGTAATTGTGATACATTAGGGAATTCCACTGTATTTAATGGACCTATAACTCACCCTTCCTCTTGAAAATGAACTATTGAGTTCTTTGCCCAGGACGCCTTTCTGGAGTCAGAAGTAAAATGTAAAAAAGTTTAGTACAACTGAATTCAGCACCCTAATATTCATGATTTGGCCAATCAAAACTATTCTTATAAAATATGTTATGCTCAGTACTACAAGGTATATCATTACTTTTCCTTCTCTTGCCTACAGGCAAGGGCAACTCCTTTTTTCCCATCCCATTGCCAGGGCTGCTCAGAAAGAACTTGCTCAAGGAGGAAATCTAGAACACAAAAGCAGAGGAACAGGCAAAGTTAGATTTCATTCACTTGCAGGAAGGAAAGTTTCCATGTATATAAGTAATTGTGCAAAGAGAAACCACTTGTTCCCTGAAATTTGACATTCATTGCTTAAGTATGGGATCAAGCCCAAAACTTGGAATGAATCAACAAGCATAAAAGTTCCAAAATTCTTTGAGCCCCAGACACACAGAAACACATGTACTAAAGAAATGCATGTAGAATGCATACAATAAGGTGGAATGTGTTTACTGTAATAAAGAATGTATATAAAAATACATAAATAATAGCTTTTCATATCTTAGCAATAATATTTTATCTACAAGGACAAGCTAAGAATTTCAGTGATATGCACTTACACATTGTCATGTATCACTTAGTTACATAAAGACTTTTCTTGGAGAACAATATTCAGGGGTCCATATATCTCATTTTGACATGGTCCCAGAAAAAAAACAGTAAAAACTTGACAATTTAGCAAAAGTATTTCAGTTCAATCTCTTGTATTGTGTTCATCATTACAGTATCAGAGGACCTTCCATTAGAGAAGGAATTGATGTGTGTCACATGTTTGCTCTTTCTTCTTCTCCTCAAGAGGACAATTGTTTTCCTTTTGCTCAATTTCTTGCGCACATGGACTGCTGGGGAAAATTTGTGCTGGGGAAGCTAGGGTGAAAGACTTGTGTTAGTGTCAAAGATGTTAAATTCTATGGTGATGCTTCATCTTTGTACAAAAGCATTACAAGGCCATACAAAGAATAATGTCCTTTGAGTAAAACCATCTTTTAGCCTTATATATACTAAGTTGTTCTCTCATTGACCTAAATATTTACTGCACAGAGCATGTGCTGCAGGCTGAGTCATCAGTATTGTAGAAAATTCAGAGGATTGGTGAAAACTTGGTCACAATCATCCACTAGAAGTCTTAAAGAATTAAGCTGAACTGTCCATTATCAGACATGAAAATTTATGTAATGAAATGTTTAAGCCACTAAATCACCAAGAAGAGTCTGTTAACATTTTCCCAACAAAACTCTTTCAACAGAAAACTGGTGTTCTGACTAAAATTTTTTAAAAAAGTATCTGCTTTCTATGGACATTTTGCCTGCTTGTTGAAAAAATAAAAACATGAAAAGTTTTTGAAACCTATTCTCTGAAAAGTTCTAGTCACAGACATAAACTTAGCTTCTTTCACACATCTTGACAATGTTTAGATCTGTTGACAGTGTTGTTATCAAGAAATGCCGAGGGGACACGGACAGAAATCTGTTTCATGTAGCTCATTTAAGATAATACCTTCTCCTACTGTTTGCTATCCCAGCACAACCAGTATGTCCAGAAATAGATGGAAACAACTGTGTGCAAAGGGTGGTTGGTGATAAATCCATCAAAATTAAAACTCAAGGTTCAAAAACCTTGACAACAGAAGGGATCCAGATTTGAATTTGACAGCAAAATGAAAAGAGCAAAATTCTCATTATACACTCTTCTGTGGTGTTCTGGGGGATTTAATCCTAGAAAGTTGCATCACAGCCAGGTGCAGGTTCCCATTGCTCTCCTAGAGGGATGACAGGCTCACTTTCAGGGATCCATTTTTGGTTAGGCTCCTGACGCTGCTACTGCAGTTTGAGGCCAAGAGAATATTAGGATAATATCTGCCTAGAGAGCACAGCACTGTGACTAGCACCTGTATTGAAGACTGAAAATTGATTGTATCCTTATCTGTTCAGGGTCTCAACAGTCTCTAAATTTCTTTGCTAAGTTTTCGAGTTCAGATAAGTCCACCTTGTATTTAATCAGCAACTGCCAGCCAAACTTATCCTAACATAATAGCACCCCAAATAGCTAATATGTTTTTAAATTTGCCTATTAAATAATATCATGATAGTCAATTTTAAATTAAGGAGAGGGCAGGGGCAAGGGAAGAGAAAAGAAAAGAAGAAAAGAAAAAGAAATTAAAAGCAAAAGCAAAAGCAAAAAGAAAAAGAAAAAAAAGAAAAAGAAAAAGAAAAAGATAAAGAAAAAGAAAAAGACCCCCACAAAAAAAAATTATTACTAACAAAAAAACCCTCTTTCCTTCTTTCTAAGTCTTGCATGTTAGATGACTTTTCTGAAACTCACTCTGCTTGAAATTTTAGGTAAATGAACCCTAAAACTCCAGAGCCCAGGTGCCCAAAGTGGAGGCAGAACTTCTTGTAACAAGGAAATGAGCACAATGTAGGATTGGGAGCACTCAACACAAAAAGAGGTAAGGCCAGGCCCTGGAGTGTTAGTCTCTTCTTTTCAGCCTCCTATCAGCTCACATCCCATTGTGTCTTGCTGGTGGTTTCCTGTATACAGGACCACATTGTATATTTACCCTGTGCCCAGAAAAAAAGGACAGAAGTAAGGTTAAGGACATCTCAACAGATGTTGAGATGTCAAGCAGAAATATTAAAAGTCAATGCCGGAAAATGAAGTAATGTAAAAATTTTTTTGTCCAAAAAAATTCTACAAACATTGATAAGACATGCAAATTCTCTAACATCGCTTCAATCAACACTGTCCTAAGGCAGTGGGCACCACAGGAGAAAATGCAAGGCCTCGTGTAGTGAGGGTTTTACTTTTTACTTGTCTGTTGCTTGAGATTTTTTGCCTTACATTTTGTTAATATGTACATATGGAGATTCTGCAAAAAAATAAAATAATGTCCTTGTGGGACAAAGGTACACCGTCTACTATTTTTGCAAGGCACCCTGTGGGGAAAACCTGGAGCTGGGGCTGACATGCTGAAAATGAGTTTCTTCAATGTGGATTGCTTTATACCACACTTCAAAGGAGGATGAGACACACCATTTCTTGATAAAGACATGGTGTGTTTTGGCTGTGGGCAGCACCAGCTCTTTCAAATCCTCTTTCTCATCAGCTAGGGAAGAGCATATTCATATATTTGATGTTTCAGTACAATCTCTTTAAGCAATCCCTGAAACTTCATGTATGAATGTCTTAAGTGCCAGGAATGCAAATAGCAAAGACAGTTCTGTGATATTTTTTTGAATCTATACTCCTGTCACCATGAATGCTGAAATCTCTGGAGGTAAAAGCCTGGAGTATTTCACTATCATTGCCAACAAGGTATTACTAAAGTGCATTACGAGCCCTCTGGGGGCATGGTAAATGAACAAAATTGTATGTTGGCTGTGGCTTTGTTTTCTGTCATTGAATGAATGAATGAAATCCATCTGAACTGAGTGACCACTCGGGCTATAAGTTTGAAGGGATGACAAATGAAGTATAGCCTTTCCTTCTCTCTTCTCGTAGTTTGTGATTAGCCCAGTGGCCTGCTGAGAGAAAGGAGACAAAGACAAGGAACAGAGTAACCCTGGATTTGCAGTGTCTTGTGCTTGGGTGTCTCTGATAAAACTGTATCATACACATCATTTCTAAGAAGTCTGCATATTGTTTGGTGGCAGGTAATCTTGCAATTATAATAGTGGTTTTTGTGGGAATAAGTAATAAAATGTTCTTCTATCAACTACTGAACTAATTTCCAAGCCTCAATGTCCACTTATAAATATTTATGCCTGTAAGACTGGCCTGACTAAGGCATCTTAGCTATGTTGTTTCACTGATTATCTCCATGAAAGAGCCCCTCTCTCTGTTCAGTCACAGATGGAGTTTATGTTCCTAAATGACTCAGTAGGTTAAGGTCCCTAACTGCAATTTCTCATGCATTTTGTTCTATTGCCTACTTTGCTCAAATGCAATTGGTTTTATTCGTGGCATGTTTGGAAAGACAAACTCCTGCAGCAACTTCTGAAGAGGAGTCTGCCCCATATGCCAGTATGTGAGGACAGCTGCTAGGCTCCTCATCTCTCCAGGGAGATGAGTAACAGTGGTAGCTGAAGACAGCAAGATCTAGTATGTCTGAAACCGCTCTGAAATGCAGGAAGCCTGGATTTTATTCCAAATCTGTCACTCTGTGTTGTGTGACTCACCTTAGGTAAATCTTCTTTATCGCTCATTAGCTTTTTTTTCTCTACCAATAATTTTTTTTCATTATCTCTTCATGGTATAAACTCTTTGAAATAGGAGTGCTAGTCTTTATATATAGAAAAACAGAAGACCTGATCTGATCATTACACAGTTAAATAATAAATCCAGCACTTAAGTTCCTTTGTACGTGCATGTAATTTTTAAACACTTTAGAAACAGTCAGTTAAATCTGCTTTTCCAGTGTAGTAAATTGACAGCAGGATATCAAGTGAAAACTTTTAACTTCTGAAAATCAGTAGCAAATTACAGACTACAGCCTTGAAACCCTGGCTGATGCCACCTGATCCAGTCCTTGCTCTCTTTCTATGGAATCTGCTGAGTTTGAGGTGCGTTATTCCTTTCAGGGATACACATACAAAGGGCTTGATTTAAAAGTCCTCTAAACTTGTATAACAAATGCACAAGAGTATTTTAGCTCAGAAGTATTATGGATCCAGAGTTGTCTTTACATGTCACAATTACATTTTCTTACCCATGCTTTTACCATGTGTTATAAGCATATGGCATGTTGGCAACGCATGACAAAAACGCACAAAGTATGGTGTTAAAAAAATATCCTACCAAGAAGTTTGAGAAGCTGCCTATTACTCTATTTTCTGTTAAGTAAGTCAGACATCTTCTAAAGTATGGATTTTCTTGTAAACAGAAGACTCCCTCTACACTCACCAGAGGCTCTTATTTTCATACTAAATAGAAACATGCAGCTCTGGAAGGGACTTGATATCCTGGTCCCTTGTTGACAATAGATACAGGTTAAATTGTCAGCTGGTTTATCCCAATAGAGAGTGTAGAACATCTGGTATGGTAGGATGGGTTGACAAGGAGAAAGCAGTGGATGTTGTCTCTCTTGACTTCAGCAAGGGTTTTTACACTGCCTCACATCCTTATAGGTAAGCTTGCAAGATGGAGGTTAAAGAAATGGACTGTGAGGTAGACCAAGAACTGGATGAATGGCACAGATCAGAGTGTCATGATCAGTAGAGAAGAATCCAGTAGGAGGCTTGTAGTCAGTGGCATTCCCCAAGGATCACTGTCAGGTTCAGTCTTACTCAACTTGTTTATCTATGACCTGGGTGAAGGGATAAAATGCATCATCCTTAGCAAGTTTGCCAGTCTTATGAAACTAAGAGTAGTGGCTAATACACCTGAAGGCTGTGCTGCCATTCAGTGGGACCTTGATAGGACTGGGTGGGGAGAAACCTGATGAAGTTGAAGAAAGGCAGGTTCAGGGTCCTGCACCTGCAGAGGAATAACCCCAAGTACCAGCACAGGCTGGAGGCTGACCTGCTGGAGAGCAGCTCTGTGAGAAAGGACCTCAGGTAGTGGTGAATGAGAAGCTGACCATGAGCCAGCTGTGCCCTTGCAGCCAGGAGTGCCAGTGGTATCCTGGCATGCGTCAAGAAGACTGTGGTCAAGGGAGGTGATCCTGCCCCTCTTCTGGGCTCTAGTGAGGAGTATTGTGTTCAATTCTGGTCTCCACAATTCAAGAAAGACAACCCATAATATCTGCCTTTTCTCTCTCTCACTGGAGGGGGTGGGAAAGGTGAGGAGCTGTGGGGAGTTTAAATTCCATATTGGCTTAAACCATGACAGTTTTTAATTGGCACTCAGTGTGGGGTATGAAGTGCTAAGATAACAACAGATCTGATCAGAATGGGTTGGAAACAATTTTGATCTAAGTATTTGTATATTAGCTGTGGAGCCCTCTCGTTACAATGTTGCTGTATTATTATGTGGTTGGGGTGTATAACCCTGTAATATTTCACTATATACAATATGCACCCACCGTGATGCTCTTTTTCAGAGAGGAGAGAGGGATCAGGATTGTTTTGTTTATATTCTTTATTATATGAATTTATGGCAGGATAATATCAAGGGCGAACAGGGTCATTTGGGATGTGTATTTAGAGTGGTTCTCCTGCCCTGGACTTGGTTTCTGCCACTAGGAATTCATTAACTACCATACAGAGCCTGTGAGGGGAACATGATTTTCCCCAGCTTTTTACCCCCTTTTCCTTCCTCAGGCCTGTTAGAACAGCTTTGGAGAATTTTGAATTCCCTTTGGATGTTAACGAAGGCGTGTTGTTATTGTGAAGTCAGCCAGGTCTCCCCAGTGCAGTCCACACCATGGTAAAAATTAAATATAACAGCCTTTTAACATGATCTTTCAGAGATCTGCCCTGATGGTGGATAGTCATGAGTGGCATGGAATGTGGGAGAAAAAGGCTCCATTGTTGGAGAAATCTGTTCCAATGACTCAGGAGTTCATCTCTGAACAACTACAGGACCCTGATAAAGTGCCAGCAAGTGACTTGCAAGGAGAATGCTGTGGCAATTCCAGGCAGGAGCAATTTACTGCAATGTGCTGGGCCCAGACTGTGATTTATGGGACCCTGCCCAGCACTAGATAACACCCCAGGGGGAGGGGAATGAAAACACACCAGCAGGCATTGTGGACACTCAAACTGCAGCTGAACCAGATGAACAGCTCATGGAAAGAGGACAGAAACTCTCAGCCTCTGGAGGCAACATCTGTCAAGCATGAGGGAACAGTATTGTCTCCTGGATGACCTATTAGTGCAGTGAGACAAGTGGAATGCCATGGAGAAAAGCATCCAGGACCTGAAAGAATTAGCTGTGCTGGAGGTAATCTCCAGGGGTCCAAATAACAAGCAGTCCCCTGTGGATCCAGATCAGGTCCAATGTACACAATCCATGTGGCAGAAGTTTCTGTGGAGCGTGCCAACATCGTATGCCAACCCTTTGGCATTAATGTCAATGAAAGAAGGAGAAACTCTGCTTCAGGTGATTACTTGGCTCTGACAATATGAAGTTCTTTTTTCCTCCCTACCAGCCTGTGCCTCAGCTGTGAAAAGACTGAAGAAGACTGCAGACAGACTTAAAAGACTCAAGTAACCAAGGGAGGAACTGTCCCGTGCCCCTGCCAATATGGCCTGGAGTCTCTGCTATTGGGAGATGTACCCCTGTGCTGGAAAGAGGGGGACACACCTCCATTAGATAACCTGCAGTTTTACCTGCATGACCACAGAGAGGACATGAGAAAGTGGGATGGAAAACCCAGCTCTACCCTAACAGCAGGGCTACATGAATTGAGAGGAAGACCAACCAGCAAAGGAAATTCTTCAAGGATAATCCAGTTTCCAGTGGACAAGTCTTCAGACAGAATGGAAGGGCTGAGGGTTATTTCTGATCCTCTTGAAGGGAGCTCATGTTTACAAGAAATGAGCAATGACTACCATGCCCAGAACTACAGGGGCCCTGCCTCCAGCCATGGGGAAGAAAGGGACAAGCAGATCCATTGGATTGTGTGGATCCCATGGCCTGGCACATCAGACCCACAAGTGTTTAAGGCTTTAGTTGACACTGGCACACAATGTACCCTGATGCCATCAAGATCTGTAGGGGCAGAATCTGTCTCTGTTTCTGAGGTGATGGGGGGATCCAAAGAGCTGATGGTACTGGAACCTGAGGTGAGTCTGACTGGGAATGAATGGCAAAATCACCCCAATTCTGATTGGTCCAGAGGCCTTGTGTGTCCTTGGCATAGATTAACTCAGCAGAGGGTATTTCAAGGACCCAAAAGTGCATTGTTGGGCTTTTGGGACAAGTGCTGTGGAGACAGAGGAAATTAGACAGCTGAAAACCTTGCTTGGTCTCTCTGAGGACTCTTCTGCTGTGGGACTGCAGAGGGTGAAAGAACAACAGGTACTGATCACTACCACAACAGTGCATCATCAACAATAGCACACCAACCAGGACTTTGGGACTCTCATCCCATGAGATGAGGTGTGAACTGGAGAGCCAGGGAATGGTCAGAAAGATTCACTCACCCTTTAATAGCCCCATATGGGGCTATTCAACTCCACTTACACACTGGCCAGTGTGTAAGTCCAATGGAGAGTGAAGACTGACAGCAGGCTATCATGGCCTGGACCAAGTCACACCACCACTTGAGCGCTGCTGTGATGGACTTGCTGGAACTTCAGTATTAACTGGAGTTCAAGGTCCCAATATTTGCCATATACTCATCCAGACTGAATTGGAAAAGGATGAGGTTCCAGAATAGTTGCAGTACATTGTTGACATCATTGTGTGTGGCAACACGTTAGAGGAAGTTTTTGAGAAAGGGGAGAAGATAATCCAAATCCTCCTGATGGCCACTTCTGTCATAAAGCAAAGTATGATCAAGACACCTGCCCAGAAAATTCAGCTTTAAGGAATAAAATAGAAAGATTGACGCCATCAAGACCACAGATGTGGTCAATAAAAGAGAAGTTATGTCCCCACCAACCTGCAAGAAAGAAACATATGCTTTCCTTGGTACTGTGGATTTTTAAAGGGTTTATATTCCTGATGACAGTCAGATTGTAAACCATTTTGATCAAGTGAACCAGTAGAAGAATGATTTCAAGTAGGGTCCTAAATAACAAGGAGCAAGATTTTGAGCAAATTAAACAAGAGATTATCCATGCAGCAGCCCTTGGGCCAGTCAATACAGGATAAAATGTGAAAAATTTCATCTCCACTGCAAATGGGAAGAATGGTCCTTCCTGGAGTCTCTGGCAAAAAGGTACCCCAGAGACACTCGAGGATGAGCCCAGGGACTATGGAGTTGGAAACACAAAGTATGTGAGGCCTGAAAAATCCAACTGAAAAAGAGATAGTGGCAGCTTATGAAGGGGTTCAAGCTGCTTCAGAAGTGACATGTCACTTGTAGCACAGTTCCTCCTGGCACCCTGACAACCACTGCTGTGTTGGATGTTCAAAGGGAAAGTCTCTTCCACACATCATGCCACTGATGCCATATAGACTAACTGGATCATGCTGATCACACAGCGAGCGTGAATAGGAAACCCCAATTGCCCAGGGAATGTTATGTTGGAAGTTATCACAAACCAGCCAAAAGGTAAAAGTGTCAGACTATCACCAGAAGAGGAGGAGGAGAAATGTGTCGTGTGCTGAGGAGGCCCCACCACATAATCAGCTATCAGAAAATGAGAAGCAATACCTTCTCTTTAATGATGGCTCCTGCTGTACTGTAGGGATGCACTGAAAATGCAAAGCTGCTATATGGAGTCCTATGTGGTGAGCTGCAGAAGCAATTGAGGGATAAGGTAGATAAGTAAGGTTTCAGAGCTGAAAACTGTACAGCCAGCTTTAGTTATCACTGAACAAGAGAAATGGCCAGCACTCCACGCTGACTCATGGATTGTATGGGTGGAAGAGTCTTGGGTGTGTAGTGAGGTGGGTGGAATTAGAAGTGGAAAAATCCTGAGCTCCAACCCAGTCCCCAGGCTTCCTCCCTCTCTCATGTTGCACAGGTCTATCAGCCTCAGTTTCAGAGGAAATTTCATTTCTCTGAATAAATATACATCAAAAATGCAGCTTGAGAACCAGCATGAAACCCCACAGAGCCTATTCACAGTCAAGTTGAAGCCTGTCAACAATCTCAGCTGACAAAAGTTGGGGCTTTTTTCTGAGAAGTTGAATGCTTGCTTTAAAACTTCAGTGTAAAATGTTTTCATTGTTCTTTTCATTGGGATTTCAATTTTAAAGTAACAAATTTTTAAAAAATATGTATATTTCGAGCAGCATTACAGACTCTCAAAATACGGTAAATTTTGTAGAATAATACACATTTGGACACTTCTTTTATTTCAGTTTAGTCACTGAAACTTAAAATTAATATAAGTATGTAAAATTGGTAAAAATTAAAATATTTCAAAGGGTTTCACTTATCTTAAACTGTACAGTGTCTCAAATACAAATGATTAATTTAGCAAAATAAGAGTTCAAGTTAGAGCACTCAAAACAAGAAAATCTCTGCCGTGTCCTGAAGTGATGCTTTCAGAATATTCTTGTTACAATTCAGATGAGGTTATTCCTTCAACAACAAAAAAAAAATAAAAAAATTCATTTTTCCATCTGTGACCACAGAGCTGATTCCTTCCTCAGTTCTCCCTGGTGCTACTGACTCAGTTTGCAGGAATGCAAAAGCAGACACGTTGTGCAAGCCTTGAAACTGCCCATCTCCGTGTAGCAGTGTAATTGTCAAGTGCAGTGAAAAACGGAGCAAGCAACTCTCTCCTGACACGTGCAATTTCCTCAGGGCCACTGAAATCAGTGGAACAGTTGCAAATGCATTAACATTGGGTGGAAATATGGTTCTTGGCAGAATTACTTGTATTATATAGGCTCTATTTAAGAGTTATAAAAACTGTTGATCAGAATGGTACATCTATTCTAGCCTGTAATAGTAACTACAACTGGAAAAAATAAATATTAATAACATTGATTAATTACTGCCTGTGTTCTTCCAACACAGCCTAAACCTGATATTTGAACTGGCTTTGTATGAAAGGTCTTAAACAAGAGTGCTGCTAGGACCATTTGGTACATTTGAACTGACACAGGTGCTAAAGTCTGTAAATGACCCAGTTTTCAACTAATTTAACCCGCGAACTAATTAATATCTGCTGTGGTTTATGGATGGCACTCTTCAGTTTATGACTGGAAAAGGACTTGTCCTCCCTGAAAGAGACTGCCTTTCCACCTGCCCCCTTCTTCTGCCCCTCTCCCACCCCTCACCCCCAGCCCCCCAGCCCCACTGGTATAGAATAACCTCCAGGTCCTTGACCTGCTCCCTCCTGGCCACTGCAAAAATACCCTATTGTGGCTAAAACCAGGAAAATCACATTATGTGAAAATCTCTGAAATTCATCCAACACTTGCAAAGGAAGAACTCACAGTTTGTTGAGGACATGCTGCACTGTACAAAGGCTAAAAAAAAAAAAAATTAATCTATTTTGCATAAGCTTAACAATACCAAGTTGTAACTTTTGGATAGTGTCTCTGTGCATTATCTATTTTACAGAATATTTGAGTGAGCCATAAATATTGCATCAAATTGAGAAATTTTAATTTTAAATATTTTCTAACATTTTCTTGCTATACTTTGATGAAAAAATTCACCTCCATCAAGCAAGTCAGTGCAGCTTACGTTCTTGGAAGGGGTCTTACCATCACAACTTCATTGCTTTTACAGAGATATAGTTTCGGTATTTAAGTATAACTACAGAACCACCTCAACAAAGAGGTGCAGAAATGCTCTCCTCTCCTGCCAAAACACACTACAACTAGTTGATTAGTGTACCTGCTTGGTTAATGATAGGTTTGAGCTCCATCAGACTGAAAAGGGAATTATATTTGGTTGCTTCAGGTTGGGCTGCAGTTTGCTGCATAAATCCCAGCAGCAGCAATATTTCAGAAGAAAACGGCCACAACATTTCCTGAAAGGCCCAATTCTGTTGATATTGAGGGGAAACACCCATAACATAATTTCTGGCTGAAGAGACTGAAAGGACAAAAATATTGGAATATGGATGTTTCTGGAGCCTCATTTTATTTAAATAAGCTGGAAATGAGTATTGCCTTGCTCAATGTGATGCAGGGTGTGAACATAGTTCTAGACACCTGGGCATCTCAGGAGTGATGGAGAGGGAATCAGAAGTTAATAGGCTTAGGAATTCTATATCACAGCCCTGGATTGCTGTTTTTACCTTCCATATCCATCCTGGTTTAGGTCCTGCATTTCTTTTACCAGTGAACCTTTTAACCAGAAGTCAGGGAACATAATTTTACTATGATTTTATGTTCTGAGGAAAACAGCTTGTACAGTGTTGTCATGCAGACTGAAAAGTAACACAGTGAGAGTTACATTTGGTACAAATGTACATTTGGTACAAAACATTCAGGCTGGTGTCTTACAAGTCAACTCAGTTATAGCACGGTTTGCATACCTAATATTAGTTGTAAACATTGTAGGGACTCTATCCTGCATGGTTGAAGGGTTTGATTTAAAACAAGGTAACAAAAATGCCGGTAAATGGCCTAATTGCATTAAAAAACATTCATTCCCATTTAAAAAGAAAATCATACTAAAATAATCATGGCAGTCTGCAATCAAGTGATTGGATTCTATTTGCAAATAATTAGGCTAAAAATGTAAATGGATCTGAAATGCAATACTATGAACCAACTATGTTCTAGATGCTTCTTTTAATTCACTTTATTATAATCTAAGGAGAAAAACAATTAAGGTACTGCTGTTGTTACATTATTTCTGCTTAACAGACAATATCAGTAATTAAATATATTTCTGCTGGTCCCGTTACCATATGCCTGCAAATGTAAAAAAAAATAATTTTCTTTTAAATTTCTTTTGTTCCCAGTACTGACTGCCTGTCAGAGTGAACCCTCCAGATTCCTGTGTGTTGGTATCCATGGGCTCTTTCTTGCCAAGCTGCCAGTCTGGAGCGTCACACCTTACTGCCTTTAAAGATTGCCCTGCAGAGATAGAGGAAAATGGCAATTTTTACATGATGCAGTCTGGCAGCCCAGGAGATTTGAAGTCAAAACTGATGCCAAGATTTACCCAGGAGAGCAAGCAGAGGCAAAAAAGAGAACCTGGGCCAAAGGGAAAAAAATAAAGCAAAGGAAGAGGGAAGTGAAAGGCAGGAAAGCATGACAGAGTGGGAGCAGGTTTTTTTATCAAGCGTGGAACACGAGGCTAAGTATTGGACACTACATGTTGTTTGCACGCGTTTATTGAGAGGGTCAGGGTCCTAAAGAAAGTCAAAAGGAAGAGGTCGGCTTTTTTTGCATGCCCCAAATTGTAGTAGATTGCAGAATGTAAATGAGACAATTATTACACCAATGCTCATCAAGCTGTGCTGGAAAGACTTCAATAGCCTGATGAATATGCATGTGAATTTGTTAATTAAGTTAATTATTCTGCTGAAAATTCATTTGTCTTCCAAGGACATTTTCCCAATGATTTTAACATGCTTGTGCCATTAGTCATGCTCCATGCTATTTAACATTACTTTTTGTCCACTTTTTCTTTTCCTCTCTTTCTTCTTGCTTTTCTGTTCTATTCAGTTTCTGTTGTTGTTGCTTTTTCTGTTTTGATTTGCTTTTCTTACTAAAGCTTTAAAACCAAATAATTGTTTCTCTTGATTGACCCCTGCAATGCTGCAAGATGCTAGCAACCAGCTCCATAGGAATCCCCTAAAACTAGATTTCATTCAAATACTTAGTTCACATATAAAAATCCCTAAAATGTCACCTAGGAAAGAAGGGGTGCCCGGGGGATGGGAGCAGGGGGAGCAAACCTATCTGGCATCATTAAAGCTGGAGTCTGAATGAGTCCACACAGGAATCAGGAGGGATAAATCTGTCCTTGCTTCAGGCTATTTCCTCAGCACAGCCTTGGTTTGGCACAAGGTGTTACCTTGCTCCAAAAGGTGCGATCTTGTCACACCTCCCTTCCCTCTGCCTGTTCAGCTATACATAGAAACATATGTGTTCAAAGAGGAACAAGAACTGAGATACTTTTCTGTCACCATGAGGGCCAAAACCTGTTACCATGGCAACAAAAGGGAATCGTGAGTTTAAAAATCATGTCTAAATAGCAAAATGAGATAATTTAAAGAAACAGAAGGATTTTTTTTTTTTGCCTCCTGTGCAAGGGAACCACAGCATTATTACAACTTTGTGTGATTACATCCTCAAAAAATGGGATTTTTTCTATCCATTCTCAAATCCCCATAATTTAAAAATGTTTCAGAGTACACAATGACTATTTTACATTTCTAATATGGGTTATTTCTCTTAAGTTCACTCATTTTTATTCTATTATTCTCTTTTTCTATTCCATTGCAGATGAAAACAAAATTGGTTTTTTTTAGCAGACAGAAAAAGCCCCAGTATGGCAATGGGATGCTTTCTCTCTTCCCACAGCAACGAGGACACCAGGAAAAAGCTTAACAGAAAGGAATTAAAAGGAAGCAAAAATTGCAGATAATGGAGTTTAAGAAAATTAATTGGTGAGGATTCTCTTTTGTGCAGTCCTTATACATTACACAGTCTGAATGGCACTGTAGTGTCACATAGATCGTAAACCAATTAGGATGGTATTCTAAACCCTGTAATTTCTGTAATTCCATCTGCTTTAGATGGTTTAATTAGTGAAAGTCACAAAAGCCAAATATATTACAATATTTTGAAATCAAGCCCAAAGGCAAGAAATAAAAGTTACAAAAGCCACTTTATGTGCAAGTGGGCATATTGCATGAGTATATGAAAAAGAGGAGGGTAAGGCTTTTTCTCTTTTTCTTTTTTTAATGGAAGATAGGTCAAAATATATTAGTAGTGTAATCCCAATCATAAAAAAAGACAGTGGCAAAATTGCCATGGACTCTAAAAGGATAAGAATTCAACCCAAGAGATGGCAAACTTTAGTCCTGAGCTATTTTTCTAGCAGGGATATAACCGCTTTTTTTATTACTTAGACACCCATTCCACTCCTTCTGACACCAAATACAAATCCCTCACTAGGCACTCTGACCAAGGTTTTCATTTGCAGTGTGTGGTTGATGAACTCTATAATTTTTCTGACTTTAAGGTGGTGGAAGGAAAGACTGGTCAATGGGTATAGCCCTTTTATTCCAAGCACTCTGTCCTGAAGCAATTGCCCAAACTGCTTTATATTCCTAAACTTTGCCCAATAAACTGATGAATACTTTAATGAAAAACTATGTCTCAACTGGCTAATTATATACAATATGTCCCTGTTCTTATCTTTCTAAAATTTGCTGTGTTCAATGTGTTTCCAAACGTTAACAGTAAATAGCATTAACATGGAAAGCCACTGTGCTGGTATCTTCTCTCCTGCCAACAGTCCCAGAAAAGTTCTTAAGGAGGATGCTTTGCATGAAAGAGAGTTACAAAAACAACTCATAAAATCACTTTAACAAACTAGAAAGTTTTCTTTTTTTTTAAAAAAATAAAACAGGTTTTCAGAACATCAGAACATCTACAACCAATTAAATAACTTGTAATGCACTGTGTTTATCTATTGATGGTTTTTCTTCTGCAAAGCAACTGTGCATTATTATGGACCACAAATAGCTTCAGTCACTGGTGACTGACAGCAGCATACTGAAGACAGGGTGTATGCTATTGCACTGTCTGTCACCCTCTGATTGAGACACCGTAGGTGTCCAGGGCTGTCTTTGCTTGCTGTGAAATATTACAAGGTAAAACTGTTACTCATAAAAAAGATTACTTGTCTTCCCCCTTAATGAGAACACAATATAGAATTCAGCTATTAATTCATGGTACCTCCTACAGCTCAAACAAATCACTTTTGTTCTAGCTGTTGTGAGAAATGTCAAGTCAATGAAGATATCTTACATAAAAACAATTATCAAACAGTGATGATGGAAAGGAAAAATTAAGGGGAGACAAAAATTATATAGCACAGTTAAAAAGAAAGGGGGGACTAATAAAATGCCTGTGTCTTTATAGGGCGACAGCTGTTCTCTGTAACTGTTAGGAAAGGTTTCACTTATAAAATCAGGCAAACACTCTTGTATGTTTGATTCTACAGCCATTTGCAATGTGGTAGTTCTAGTTAAGAGGAGAAATGAAAAAAACTTTCCCTATCAAAAATCTACACTGTTGGCTTAAAATTAAATCATATCAGAAGCAGCTGTAGAGATGAAGAACACCTCCTGCTCCTGAGATTACCTACATGTTTGACTCTTTCTCCAAATAATGCAGGCAGCCAACTTGCTTTCTTCTCCATAGCTGGAAGGTTGCATCCAAATGTGTAACAACTGAAACACAGACTCAGACTGTCAGGGAATCTGAATCATTTATTCAAAGTAATTACCTGGTTTTATACACTTTCTCAAGGCACAGTATTCCTTTTGTTCATGAGAGTTTCACGGGAATTCTCACTACATGACCTATCCCGTGTTGCCATGTCAGCATCACGCTTTCTCAATGTCCTTCTATGGGGAGATCACGCATTGTTCACTTGTCAGTCAGTTTCCAGCAGGTTCCTCTCCGTAGGGCTCTGCACTGACACCTCCTCACCCCAAGGTCAGGCAGAGACAAACTTCTTTTTTCTGCCACGTGCTTATTTGTGCTGCCATGTGCTTCTGCAGGTGTGTCCCACAGCCTGCAGCTCAACTCCATCCCATCTCTTCCCACACAAACGTCCTTGAGGCAGCCAATAATCATCATTGTAGGTGTGAATGTACACCTTTCCTCCCAGTTCACAATCCACTGGTAAAGAGTGGACTGACCTTGTTCTCAAAGTTGCTGAGAACAACTGAGTGTCTGGCTAGTGACTCCATTACAGATTAAGTCTAGAGCCGTCAGACCATAGGCTACAATTTTGGCAAACACCACTGAAATCAAAGAAGTACCAGTTTTTTTTTTTATTATTTTATTATTTTATTAATTTTTTATTATTATTATTTTATTATTTTTTTAATTACCAGGTAATCTCTTTGGGGCAAGATACTTGTGATTGTATGTCACAGCCACAGCTGGTCTGAGGCTGTACAGATAAATTTGGCCGTAAGAAGAAACCAAATTCGGCTAGCTTAGTTTGTTAAAGAGTAGAAATAAAGAGTCCCCAGATGAGGCAATGATAAATTGGATTTGAACTCAAACATGGGAGTCACTCCCAGTCATTCAGTCCTGAATGCAGACATCTAACTGGGTGGTGCTGAGACCCCGACCAACCAGTTGTCCAAGAGCAGAAATTTTGAACTCCTTATAAAGGGAGTCATCCATAATAAATCTTGGCTGTTTTTTTGCATGACCTTTGGTGAGTCCTGTCCTTTGCCTGTCTCCAAACTGAGACCGTAATGTAATAGCTGTATGTTGTATTGAATGAGCAAATTTGTGTGAACCATACATCCTTGATAGTAATTTTTTTAACAAGAAAGCACTTTTGCATAGCATGCAAGAGCCTCCTTTTATGCATCTCTGATTCATGTGCTCTTGCTTTGTATTTCTTTCTTCTCTGGACTTTATTAGCACACTTTAGGATTAATTTCCATTCTTTGTTGCTCTATGACTTCAGTGTAAGAAAACCAAAGATTAAGCCATATGGACAATGTTAAGTAATCTCTGAACAACAGAAAATCAAGATAAATATTTAGGCCACAACAAAGCAGAAATAAATTAAAAAATATTTTTAAAAAATCCAGAGCTAGGGACAAAAAGGAAAGAAATAAAGGTAGCTATTTACTCAGAGAGGTTGCAGCAGGGCACTAGTGTTCTATAAGTGTTAAAATACCCCCCACAAGTATGTGGAAAATCCATCCCAGATTTCCCCATCTGCACCATGTTAGGGCCTGCAGACTCATGATGGGGAGACTTTCAGAAACTCCTCTCTCCCCTGCAAGTTATAGCCACCCTCTTGCCAGGTCTGAGAGGTCTAGCCCACCTCACAGGACACATCCATTCCACAGAGCTGCAGTAGCTCTTTGGGCTCTGGATGGGCTCCTGAGGGAGGACTGTGTGCCCCGGGCATGGACCACAGAGGTAGTTCACTATGAAATAGAGCTGACATTGAGCACTGGTGTGTTTTACAAGCCACCAGGGCAGCAGGAATGTTTCCATTTGTTTATTACAGGATCTAAAATCTTGAATGGAGGGTGGTTTACTGTCCTGACTGAATGTCAATGACTACTGACAACAGTACTATTGGAATGCACTATTATTCCAATGGTGATTTTATACAAAAGTTAGGCCAGTGCATCTCATTTCTTCCTTGTCCTGCTGCTTTCCAAAAAGCACCACTCAAGCTGCAGTCAAATTTTACAGACTTTGAGCTGCACTGCAGTGTCCCTCCTTCCACTGATGCTCAGATAAGTACTTAATGTGTCCTGAAGGACTATTTTCCTCAGGGTATTTCCCCTCAAGAACTGAGACAGCTCTTGTGCTCCTGCCTTGTCTGATGCACTTTCTGTTGATATCTCCACTGTTAATTGTGGCTGTGAGATGGGGCAGCAACAGTGGTGATAAAACTTCAAAAACACTGATACATTTGAACCTTCAATTGTAAAATGAACTTATAAGCCGAGCTGACTCAGCACATGGTGGTACCAATTCACTTTCTTCATTTAAAAGTCCAACTCAACCTATTTTAAAACAAAAAAAGTGTGGGAAAAGAAAAGGCAATAGTCTTACCAGTGAATTAGTAGTGGCAGATTTGGGGTCATCTGAGACTGACAGAGCTACAGAACTGTATCTAATCCTATCACAGTTCAAATTTAATAACATAGCCCACTCTCATTGTGTTCACCAGAGCATTCATTGTGATTTTCCCTCTTTGGGAAAGACTCTGAAATTCACAAACTGCACAAGCACTCGTTGGGATCGTGGCTGGAAACACCCAAGCAGTCCAGAGGATGATAGGTTGTTGTGACAGACCTTCCAAAAGAGGGGAAGAACTTGGGTAGGGAGACAAGGGTTGCCAACCCTGCCTCCACAATTGGGCAGGAGCTTTCACCATGTCCAATGGTTGCTTCCTTCTATTTTCATCTCCTTCCCTACGAAGGCCAACTCCATCCTGTTCTGACAGCACAGCTGTGTTGGTCAGAGGTGTGATGAGATATGTACTCTGACAGCCTAAGCTGCCACCACACTCTGGCATGCTATTTTTCTTCAGTTATCATTAACACTCACAGTGAATAAACCTCTTAATGCAGATTGTCGCAAATCCCCATTTGTCTTCTGTTCTTTTAGGCGAAAAAACACAATATGTGTCTGCATTGCAGTCACAACAAAGTCAGTGAGTTCTGCCCACCATCCAATCTAGTTTTAAACCAGCAGATGTGTGAATGCAGAGCCACACTACAGATGACAAGAGACAGATCAGCTCCTGCTGAGCATAACCAGTTAGCGTGAATGAGGCCAGCCCAGGTACACCACACTCACTCAAAGGTGTCAAAGGCTCACCAGAAAAATCCTAAAGTCTTCAGCTGAAGATGGTACTGTGAATTACTTGCCAATGAAGAGATATTTGCAATTTCTCTCAAAATCCAAGTACCTTTGAACCAAGAAATCTTGTCAGCAATTTCAGCCTCTGGTTAAAAAAAGAAAATCAAAAAGTAAACCTTTATCCAGGAAAAAAGTCAGCAAGTGAGACCTCCCTTCTCAGAAAAATGATGAAACGACAAGTGTCTCTAGAGATTTTTTGAGGGCTGGACACACGAGCTGTTGCTTAGCATGTTTTGATTTATTCTTCACTTCCTAAAACATTTCATCTGCTCATCTCTGCAGCAAATGCTAGTGAAAGTTTTGGCATGCTTTGCTCTTGCAATAGACTAATGTATGCTGATGCATACACTCGAAATTCTAGGAAAGACATGTTTCTGAGAGTCCAAAACCCAGCTACATCAACAATTTACACAACAGGGTTTTTCAGCAACAAGAGGATTTTCAGCTCTGTTGAGCAAACATCAGGTTCTTATCCCACAACTCCTCATTGTGATATTATTCTATTACCCAGTCCAATGGAACAGGCACACAGTATATTTGATTTATGTGGTAAAGAAATAAGACACATACTTGGATGGACAGCTTCCTGCCCTGCTCACAAAGAACCATGTGTACACCCAAAGTGCTGACAGGAGACAACCTGTGAAGGTAGAGGGGAAAAAAACAGGAAAAAAGAAAAATAATAAAAAAAAGACAAAATCAACAAACCAATTCATACTTGTACTCCACTGATTGTTAAAAACTATAATGGGAAGGGATTTTACAACATTTTCAAATTAGGATATTGCCAGAATTACTTAGAGGCTTAACTTATAGTTAACCACATGGGGATTACTGTAAACTGAATTTAAACATTCCTGTACCCATGTTGATCTAAATCTTCCTGCCCAGAATAGACTAGGGTTAACTTTCAGAAGACTTCATGACTTTGCTTTTAATGGGAAAAAGTAAAAAAACAGGTGCTGAAGATATATATAATTAATATGATCAGAGAGTGTAATGCCAGTTAGAAACCAATTCCATGTCAGGGATTCTCTCTCTCTGTATTTTGTGTTGTGTCATGTGAATTATCCCTTCTAAGCTTTTTTGAAATGACTCAGAGAAATAAGGGCTTCCTTGCAGAAGAAAACAGAGCACCTTCTTCAGTTTTTCCTTTCCCACTTCCTCTCTTCTTTCCCTCCTGCTCTCTCCTGCCATACTCCATCCCTTCTGTACAATTTCAACTGTATTTACTGATAATGAGCAAAAGTTTAAATGATGTAGTGAGGGTGGTTAACACTCTGTTAAACTTGTTTGAGCTTGCAAATGTTGCTGAGAGCACTGGTGGCTTAAGAGAGAGGTTTTCAACTAAAGCTGAGCAAGTGCCTAATGTCTACATTTGTTCTGCAGAAAGGCTAAATACCCTTACAATTGTAACACAGGTGCACTGACATTGCAAAAGGAAAATCAAATGTCTTTGGGAAGGGAATGGTTAAAAAGGTTGCTGAGGATCCTATTTGCATTTTTTGGATGGCAAATTAGGTCACAAGGGTTAATATGTTAAAGAATGGTCTGTCTATTTTTATGTTGGCTGTCAGAGCCTATCTCAATCAAGCATAACTACAGACTAAGAGACTGTCTTTGATCAAAATCTGAGTCCTTGTTTGTCCCATTCAAAATCAAAAGCCTAATAGTTAGTATTTAAAAATATTTTACAGCCTATATATCATTGCAATAAAAGTCATACTGTGGAAAAAAAAGTGATGCCAAGACTACCTTAATGTGGTACAAAGCATCAAACTGATAGTTTAAATTTGTGAGAATTTCCCTGTTTCCTTTCATAGGAAAGGCTTTTTTTTCCTCAGAACAAGTCCAGTACCACCTTGTTTCAGGACCTTTTTCAATCTGAGCAACACTGGCTGAAGACTTGTGTCCCTGCAACCCTGAACTGGAACAAAAACTGGAATGGAATATTCCTGTGGGCATATTCTCCCATTATAATGAGTAATTTCTTAGCAGTCTAGGCTACTTTAATGGACCTACCACTTTACACTAAGCTTTTGCATCAGCTCTGCACTCTAACTATGAATGCAAAAAGATAATTCACAATTGCATCATAAGAAAGGAAACTGTGATTTAAACACGTGTATGTTCTTTAATAAATGCAACATGCAATCTGCTATGTTTTTCCCATGTGTTGGAAACAAATCCAATCAGATGTACTGACCAGAGATCTCACTTCATTTCTCCCTATATTCCTCCAGTAGAAGAACGATTTTACTCTCTGAATGACTCCTTCAAAGGAGAAAACTGGTAGAAGAACTAGTTATTCTCCTGCTTCTCACACAGTACAAGATTGAATAAAGCTGAACCAGTCTTAATTTATTTAGAAAGTTTAGATGTCTTCTGACTTCTGAGAGACTTCTTTATTTCTGTAGTTCTTCTTAAGGTATTAGGAAAAAGTGACACACAGAGGGTTACCCTCACCCATTTTTTTTTTTTTGTTAATGCTATGTTTTAAAAAATATTTGATACATTTTATACCCACTTTTGCTATTTTTCTCTGCTGTCAATTACTGCAAAACCAGAGGAATTTCGCTACAATTTTTACTCCCAACCCAACATGAGCAATTTTGAACTGCCATCAGATACGTTAGTTTGGGCAGATTCAACTAGAACACGAATTACTTGCTTCATGTCACCTTAGCACAGTGGTTCTCAGAAGTAGGATGACAGTAAATTATTGCATGTAAAGGTTTCATTTTTCCTCTTAATATTCACTTCAAATTCACAGTTTAAATAAATATGCCTATTAGTAAACTCTTGTGTGAAATCAAAGTATGAGTATGTAAATACTCAGTAAAAGAATTCTGATGTCTACTCATTTCTCCCTATAACACTTTATAGGAAGCAGCAAAGGTACAGCTGAGAAGTCATTTTCTCTGGTCTTCTATCAGTCTTACTGCTTGTTTTTCTAGGTGCTAGCTCCAGGCTAGGAGCATGATGCGCTTGCTGCAATTTCCTCACACACTTCTACAGGCGTTCTCTTCCTTCACACATTTCTATGTATGCTTCTGAAGAGTAGACTGTAGGACTCCCATCCACAAACTCAATGCTCTTACACAGCAGTATATCTATTTTACAGAACAGCTACAGTATTGTGGTTTTGTAGTTCCCCCCCAACTATAAAGACTGTCAGTCACAGCACAGGAGAAGACATTCAGACATTCAGCAGAAATGCTGATGTGCCTGAAATTTTTTACCGCATTTACTCTAGCTATGCCTTATATAAGCCATTCTCTCACCTAAAAAATTATTTTCCTCTCATTTAGTTTGCCTGTAATTTTATGGTTTTATGGAAGGGATGGTATAACTGATAATTGAGCTTTTAGGCTGAATCCTTAGATCTCTGATGTGATGAGATCTCCAAAGGTATTTGAAAGAAAACCGTCACCTACTAGAGAGCTTCCATTATTATAAGGTATTATCTGCATACTTAAGACCTTCAGCTGGCCACTTAACAGACCAGAATAAACTCTATTTTAATAATTATTTCCCAATCTTTGGGCATGTACTATGGTGTGTGTGACTTTTGTTTCACCTTCCTCCATTGAAACAACAGACTCTTCTTAAGCTTTTGAGAATCCTACGGAGTAATCCTACCTGTTAAAGGGACCAAACACCCAAATCTTTCATTTTCTCTCATTTTCATGGTTGTTAGTATTCTATAACTCATTTTAAGTTTGTAACAGTATCTCAGGAGTGTTTGGTGGTGTGGATAATGCATAGAGCTTTCTTTTGGTTCTTCACCCTTTAAATACCTAACTAGAGTGGCTAAACAGCAGAACAGCAGTGCCCAAACAATTCTGTCACTGCTCTGCATTAGAAACAGATCTAATTAGCAAATGCTGAGCAAGACTTGAAGTCTAATGATGTAAAGCTTTGTGGAAAAGGCCTAGATCTGCAGATTTCACTGAGGTCTGTTTAAAGCAGTTGCATGGCAGCTTGGCATGAAGTGTGTTCTGCCATACGCTCTCCCCTGGACTTGACATCATTCTCCAGAAGAGAAGTATTCCTGTACCACACAACCTGTGGCACTAACATACCGAAATGAAACGTATGGATTTGCTTTGATAGATCTCAGAGCTACACTTAGAGAGGCAGAAATTGAGGATTGATCCAGCATCATACCTGAAGCCCATTGTGGAGGCAAGGGCAAGGCAGCGCACACAGCCCTACCAGCCGCTCACACAGGTGCTCTCAGTGTGCCACTGAGCTGTGATCCAGCCAGAGTTATGGGCTGGAAATTTCTGACAAACCCATATCAACTCACTCCAAGCACAGAAAGTCCACAACAGTGTAAAATTTGGACAAAAAAATCAGATTTCATGCAACATTATTCATTGTTTTCCTTTCCTTATTTCTTTCCCCAACTCCTAACTGCTAAACAGCACACCAAGACCCACTGGGGCTGGAGCCTGGGCAGTAATGATTGAGCAGCCCAGCCCAAGGGTATTCTCCTGTCCCTTTCCTCCTCCATCCCTGGCTGCAGCAAGCACACACAGCAAATGGCCTCTTTCTCATTGCAGCAGTTGGCTTCTATTGTTTCTCCTAGGCATCAATAGGCCTCCGCCACTCTGTTTTATCCCTGGAACAGTGAGCACCCCAGCAAGCTGCTGCACTGTTTGTCTCTGTGGTCTCCAGAGACAGCAGAGACTGAATTTTTTTTCTCAAGAAATGACAGGTGTCTGCTCTTTGGCAAGGGAAGTTTAAGTCTAGCGCAGCAGACATACTGAGAAGAAAACAATCCTCACCTGGATTGTCCCTCCAGCATAAAAGGTAGTTTCACTTGGTAGGCTCAGTCTGTTCTGGCACTTTGGTGCCCTCATGTTGGATGGGCGGGGGGATACAATATTAGAGGGAAGCAATACCAGTCCCTCCAGTTGCTCCTTCCCCTCATCTTCTGGCTCTTCACTGCTGTTTGCCCTCTGTAAGGAGTCAAGCCAAGCCAGACTGAATGCCTCTCTTTCCCTTTGCCTGTTTTTCTTTCCTATATGCTCTCTACTGATGATTTTTTTTCTCCTCCGCCCTGTCCCCCAACTGTAATATGCCTGTTTTAAACAGATCCACCTCTTCCCTCTCTGCTACTCACTGCATTAGCTGCCAAAAACACCTATAGTCTCAATCCCTGAGATTATTCCCTCCTCCTCCTGGTGCTTGCAGATCACAACCTATAGAACAGACACCCATCTTCCCCTACAGCTCCTGGGGACTTGCCCTAGTGCTCTCATCAGGAGCACCTTTCTTGCACCCATAACTGCAGCAGAAACCCCTAAGGTTCCCAATAAGGCAAAAGGAAGCATAGTTTGGGGCAGAGGAGTCAGTGCTGCTGGTCTTTCTGATGGGAGTTGAGGACTGATGAAACCACCCTATTTCATGGTTTTTTGTCCTCTTCATCATCCTACTTCTTCTGGAGTGCTGCAAGCCTGCCAGGAAGTAGGCTGACCTAGAGAGAGAAACAGATACATTTTTGGTGATGAGATGGGAGCAAGAAATGGGAGGGTTTCTCACTGGTAAGAAATATCCTTTACAGAACAGCATCAAATTTGGCAGCTCTGAGAAATCTCTCTGGATCTCCTAACCCCATCATATGTCACAGCTAAATGATAAAGCATGTTGTTATCTCATTAAACAACAGTGACAAAATCCGGAAAGTAGGACATTGCTTTCTCCTGAGTGGTGCTGCCTCTCAGCTGAAGGCCAGGTGGGCTGCAGGAGGACTTTTGCCACTGATATTAAAAAATTATATTGTCTCACCCTCAGTCTTAACTGTTATGAATAAAAACAACTGCAAAGCAAAGCAGGTGATCAATCAACACTACAGGAAAGAGCAAGGGTCTGTTATGTGAGTGAAAACCCATCTCACAAATAGCAAAACTCTCTACACTGAAGGAAAGACTGAATGGTTGTGGCTAAGTACATTTTCAGATAATTTCCAGAAATTTTGTAACTCAATAGGATTATGAGGATATTCTGTGGGGCCACAACTGCCAGGCATTTAAGCAGCCGCAACTAAAGAAGATATTTTAAAACTAAAATAAAAAAGAAAATAAAAAAAAATAAGGATTAAATTAATGTTCTGCTTAGAACCTTGATTCTTTGATAGCTGACATTAGCAAACTATGTGTGTGTGTTCACACATACTTTGTATCAATTGACACATTTTTAGCTTTGCCTTTCTGCTGTGGCCACAGGTAACAGAAGGGTCTCATGGCTCTGCTTTGCACGGACACTGAGGTGCTTTCAGACCACAAGTTCTTCCACTGCAGCCAACAGAGTCCATTAAATTCCCTGTGCTAGAGTTGTCTGCAAAGCCTTTACCAGAGGAGGCCCTGTTCAACATTTTCCCCATCATTCCCCTCCTTGCAAGAAATAGAATGTAATCAGAACCAACATTGCCACTCCTCCCCACTCCAGTCCAGCTGACTTCTTCCACCCCATTAATGTTACGCATATAACATTACCCTCCTCACCCCAATATATGCAGTTCATTTTAGGAACCTACATAAGGACAATTTCCATATTTATATTTTTTTTTATTTATTGAGTTATGACAGTGGTATTTCTTCCATTTTTCCATATAACTATATGTAATATTTCACAATATGTCTTTTTTACACGGTTGCAGTCAGATAGCACTTATTTCAGCAAGAGGCCTGCAATTTTCTGTAATTTCTGTCCAAATTTCTATCCAAATAGGATTATACAACCTGTGTTAATAATTTATCATTCCCACACAACATTTACTAATGTAGCTATGTTGAATCTTGTGTAAATTAGGAAAACAAAAGGTAGAGAGTTCACATAGCTTGCCACAGGGCTTACCAAGAGGCAGTAGTGAACACTAGACACACAAAAAATTAAAAATGCACTAGACACTTTCTGGATTTGTGATTTCTCCTCCATGTGCTAGGCCAGCCAAAAACAAATGAGCACAGGATTTTCACCAGAATGTATAGTATTAGATAGCTGATGTTATTTTAAAAGTAATTCCTGATAATGAGAAACATAGCACCAAGGTTTTGCAAAGGTGGCAAGTGCTCAAGAGAAGGCTGGGGCTGCTGATGCCACAATGATCCAACAGGATAAGCATACATCTCTGTCTTTAACAGGTCATAGAGCAGAATGCAAGCTGACAGGTTTAACTACTTTTAATCTCTTTTCTAATAGAAATAAATCTATTATTCACAGAAATTTATGTAATTGACATTGTGATGCAAAGCTGGGCTTCTGCTCTATTCAATTACACTGCATGACATAGAGGAAGGACCACAGTGTACCCAGCTCAACCAGTATATTGATTTCTAGCCATGGGTATTTCTCCAGGTTTAACTTTTCTACGTAGAAAGTTTTGGCTAACAATTCTTTAAATTCTTCTGGCTACATATACTTGATTTACTGCAGAACTTAGTCACATTTCTGTAGGCAAAATACGATAACAATATTTTGAAGAATCAGAAAAAAAATTTTAGAATTTTTTCACACATTTTAGTATGAATCTATTTTTCTAGGTTTGAGACAAAGAAGCTTACGTTTCAAAGATATTTCAAAATTTTTAGCAGATCCCAAAAAACACTGAATAGACTTATTTAAAGTGAGATGCTTTGGTATCTCTCCCCATACCCATCTAAAACTGGCCTGTGGGTCATTAGAATGCTACCAACAGCATAGCTCCAACTAATCTTTGGTTTTTCTAAAAGGCAAAGTAAAAGTGAAAGTGTGAAGAAGACCTTTTACAAAGTCCTTGCAAAAGTAGCATGATGCTTTTGAGGCAGCCTGCGTAACACTGAGCCTCAGAGCTACTGGCATTCTACGCTGAAACCAGACAGTCAGTTCAGAAATATCTCAAATCATATGCAAAAAAAAATAAGAGATACTGGTAAATCATGCCAGAAAGCAAAATCAGATGCAGCCTAAATTACGCAGCACAGTAAAATCCACTTCTATAAAGAATTAACACCAAAGAATCCAGAAGTCAAGTTCTTCACCTGCTGAAAAGTAATTTTCTCCTGAATCTAAAATAGTTACCATAATTTTCCATTGTTTTCCTTTTTATTTTTTTTTCCTGAGTGCAAAGGAAGATGCCAAAATTAAAAAAAAAAAAAAGAAAAAACGGAATAAAAAAACCCGAGGGAAGACAGTGCCATCTGAAATAAAAGCTGACTACCGGCTGCTTTCTGAGGGGAAGCCTTAAATGTCACAAAGAGGAAAGGAATGGGAGATGGGCTAAAGGAAAGGAAGGTGGGGACATCCCTCATGAGCATTCTGCTCGGGCTGCCGATCCCTGCCGGCAGGACCCCACCGCGGCAGCTTCTGGGGGCCCCGCAGGGCGCTCGCCGGAGCCTCCCGAAATCCCTGGATCGCAGTGACCTCTAGGGGTGAGCTGTACATCTGCAGCATTCCCCCGGTCCTGACGGAAAAGTGCTTTTCTTCTAGACAAAAAGAGCCTTAAGAGGATTTATATTGAGGATTAACCAAAAATTCCTCCATGAGCACCTCGGCAGTGTATCCAGATATTTGAAACCATGGTAAGTATTTCCAAATATGAACGTGACACGAAAAGGCTGTTTTACAGAAAACGGGCTAATGTAATGGTCTGAGAACATGATCTCAGAGTGGAAGAAAATAAAAAGTAAAGTCAGTCCCTCTGTCTGTTGAATACAGTGGCAAAATTCACAGACACCTTAGTGAGTGAAGGATGCAATGGACTTCTGTTCATTTTTAACTGCCTAAACGAAATGCATAGTGCTACAAGAAGAATAATGCTCTAAAAACACCCCAGCAATCTTCTGCACCTAAAAGCAGGTAATTTGTGAGTGTTGTTCGGTGATGACCCACTCCAGACTAAAACCATTGAGAATCCAATTACCTTTTATTCAGGGACTCCTTTTTCTTGTCAGACCAGCTTAAAAAGGCAGCTGATTTCTTTAAGGTGTGTTTTGCTTGCATGAGGAATTAAAAGCTCAGTTCCTGTTATTTGTAAAAGTTGTGTAATCTATTTGTAGCATGCATTAAAAACTCTAGGGAACTGGAATAGGCTAAATGAGTAATTATGCTTCTGTTCAATGAAGCTGTAGTCAAATTCTGAGGGAAAAGACAGGGCTATAAACTGGAGGTTGTAATTTACAAATCCCACTTCCAGTCCTATGACAGTTGTTAAGGAAACCTTCCTGACTGACCATCCAGGACCCACTCTGGCAGTCACACTTCTACCACACCAGAATTTCACCCCAGCTGGTGCCAAACACCCTTTGCAGTGGATGGCTGCAGTGAGTCAATGGGTGCCTTTAGACCCCCTACACACACCACTCTCACCAAGTCAGACCAGTTTTCCTTTCAGGCTCGGCCACAGGTTTCCCATAACAGAGTCTCAGATGTCTGATTTCTCAAGGTACTTTAATCATAGCAAAGTCACACAAAACTAGCTCAAGATCAAGCTGGGTGCTGCCAGGGAGGGGCCGTGAACCAAGCTGTCTGTCGGCTTTTGTATCTGTGGTCCCTGCACACTGAGGGTCTGGGATCTTCCTGCTGAGCCAGTGGCACTCATATCTCTGAGTGGCCAGTTATCTGGCTGGTGGCACAGGTCCCCATGTCCTTGTTGTGCAAAGGGTCAGTGCCAGGTCACTGCTCTTGCTGGAAACTCCAGCCATTTCCCCACACACAAAGCACAACCTGCAACTTGCACTGCATTGCAGCAGCACACTGAGCTCCCTGCTCTAGGTGCATTCCTCAACACCAGCTGCCACTATGTTCAAGCTCGACTCTTTGGCTATTCACAGGCTTTTCCCCAGAGGTGGCCTTGCCTGTACTGGTATTTCAGAGGGAAGTATTCATACGGAAAGGGGTTACACAGAGAAACAGTTTCAAGGTGGAGGATTTCCTCATGTTAGCAGAAGTGGAACATGTATACATGTCTGCACACCCTGGCCAAACCTGAGGAGTCTCACCACAGGGTTTCCCATGGTGTCAGAAGACACAGCTTGCAAAGATTTATGAAGTGTAGGTGCTAGATGTTTGGATCCAGTGTTTGAGATAAGAGGAGGAGGTGACACATAGCTGTCCTAAGGAGAAGACAAAAAATGTGATGATCTGTCCAGATGGCTGCTGAGGAATGGTCTTCCACCTTCTTCAACCATGGCTGATCCTTGTACATTCAAAGGTGTTTAGACGATCTGGCTATTTCCCCAATGTAAATTTTTGCTATTAAAATTTCAAAAAGCATGAACTTCTCTGCAAGGGAAAAAAAATCACACACAATAGAGCAGCTAGTTAGGATTTAGTGGACACAAGATCAAAGACAGGGGAAATACTGCCTGGTGTAAAATGAAAAATAAAATAATTTTTTAAGGCCCAATGCATCTTTAAGCAAGGGACAATCAGAGTAAAACAGCCTTGCAAATCAATCATCCATTACAAACCAGAACATATTGGCATCTCAGTCTGCAGTCACTCAGGATGGGGGCAAAATCTCCTGATGCCAACATAGCTTGAGGCTTTCTGAGACATCTGGTCATATCACTATAAGGTTAAGACTGCAGATAGAACAGAACATATATGAAAATTAATTTAAAAGAAGGGGGAAATCATCTTGTGAGCATTGTTGGGATGATTACAGGTAAATGTGGTGCATTGACTAAGCAACAAGCAGGAGCGTGGAGGGGAGTGTAACTGAGCTTGCTGCATACAACAAAACCAGCATCCAAAGCAATTGATGATATTTTCATGATCTTACTGGAAACAGTAAAAGACACAGATTCAAACAGAAGTTGAGTGCCATAATATGAGAGGTCAATCTAGAGTAGAATTACAAGGCCCTGGAAGCTCCCATTAACCCTGCGGGGCGACAAACAATAAGGAAACACAGCTAGAAGTGCAAGAAAGTTACACCAGATTGCAAACTGGGCAGGTTTCTTTCCCTCTGCATGTAACTTTTTCAAAAATATATAATATTTATACATCCATGCCCTAAACCATCTGTTGTATTTTTTTCTTTTTTCCTGCTGATACTCAAAAAGATGGAACCAGATTTGACCTAATAGAAATGTGCCAAGGTAGAACTAACTCTCACAGGAGGAAAGGATGGCTTCTTCATCAGTTATGTTCAATTATTGGGAAAAAAACTATTGCCCATAATAAGTAGTGCAGCTTCACTTAACATACAGGAAGGGAGGGGTGGGAAAGAGGGAGTGTCTTGTTTCACCAAATTACTAAAAAAAAAAAAATTAAGATCAATGGAAAATAACCAAATATATCTATGGTACCTAACAACAAGGTCCCCTGATGTTCCCTGAGTGTCTGTACTCCGTCTTCAGTAGCTTTTAATCAACTAAACCTCTTCTGCCATGGCTACTTTTCTTCTACTTAATTTCCATTTACACAAGAGAGTGAGTTATTGTCTATTTTCTCAATGTACAGTGATGGTGTCTTCACTAAATATTGGCTCTCAGCTCTTTTCTCAAATTTGTGTATCTTCCTGCAGCATATGACTTGCTTTCATTGAAAGAAAGTTTGTCATTTTATTAATAAAATTCCCATTTTTAAAGAAAGAAACCTCTCTGCTAATTACATACACTCATATAAACTAATGATGTTAGTTTGGTAATGAATATGCCAAACTCTAATGGTAATTTGCCCTTTACACTGGCTCTGTGGGAGTTTGCAATAACATTTGGTACATTAAAAACATGAAATGAAATCTTGGCCCCATTTGAATCAATGACTTTTTTTTTCTCTTTCAGCCTCCTGAGGACCGTGCTGCATTGGTGCCTACTGAATTCAGAGATATTACCTGTTTGCTGTGAACATGGCCTTATGGACACATCCTTTGCCACCAGGCATCACAAATGAATATCAGACTTTTTCCCCCAAGATGGATAAGACGTGTATAATATATGATGGTGTCATAAAACATTTATTCAGGTTAAGTCCCTGCTCTCACCAAAATCAACAGTAAAGAATTGTGGTGATCTCAAAGAGATAGGATTTCACCCTAAAACACACAGAAGGGCAGTTCTGTAACTAGGGAGCACAGAGAAGTCAAACTTTAGTTCCAGATGCAGCTTTGCTGCAGTTTTCTTTCATACAGATGTGTAAATACAGTGCATTGCCTTTTCACTGCACTTTCCCATGTTTTGGCTGCTTTTTGCTACACAAAATCACACAAAATATACAAGTTACACAAGTGACACTTGTTACAAACGCGTCAGATTTTCTTCCCCTCCAGTGCCTTTCCCCTAAAGTAAGGGGCATCCATCAAGTCAATCATAACTAAGTAAAGCTGAGCAGTTTGTGATCCGTGTGGTGTCAGGGAAGACTGAGTCCATCATGTCAACCATTTATGGCTTCCAGCAACCATCTCTAGGAAAAGGTTGAACACTCCTTTTATTTTCTCAGTTTCCAATTATTTTATTCAGGATTTTGTTGTTAAAACAACGAAACAATATTTGAGAAAAAGAGAAGTCAAGTTACAAGTATGGAGAAAAGAGAAGTATGGGAAGGAGGAGGAAATGTCTCTGTGGGAAAACAGAACACGCAGCAAGGGAGTGCCTGAGATATGTTCTGCTTCAGTGAGCATTGGGCCAGTATTCATTCAGCCTTAAGAAGGATGTCTCAGTTGTCTCCAAGATGCAGACTGTGTAATTATCTCAGAAAAGCTTTATGCCTCGCACTTCTTCTAAAGATAAAATAATTTAGGATGTTGGCTAAACTGGTCTCAGATAATGCTGAGCTTTACTGTCCTCCTTCTTTCTCACCCCAGCCCTTATGTACATCTCACCCACTACCCTCCTTCATCTACCTCTGTAGCTTTTAAGTCCCCAGTGAATTAAAGGAGCTCTCTTCAGATTAGGTACTCCACAGATACCATCATCTCCTGGGTCTCTGAGCTTCATGGTCTCAAAACCTATTTAGATAGATTAGACATCTCTTTAGAAAGAGCATACTGCAAAGCAGTGGGACCAACTCAGATTTCAAAGAAACCTTTAAGATCATCTAGTTCCAACCTCCCCACTACATCCAGAGATAACTTTCACTGGACCAGGTTGCCCAAAGCCCCATCCAACCTGCCCTTGAACACTTCCAGTGATGGGCCATCCACAACTTCTATGGATATCCTGTTCCCGTGCCTCACCACCCTTTTATTCTTCCTAATACTTAATTGTCCTGGGGGGACTGTGTGGTCCTGTATCTCCTGTTGTCTCTTCTATGCCCAGACATGAGTCCTGTGGCTTCAAGTTCAAAGTGGCAGGGGAGGAGGAAGGCGGTGGAATTCTCTTGGGTCCTGTGTTCAAAACACAGTTAACTTGCTCAGCTGTTTTTTTCCCCACAGCTCCCAGCTCTCTTGTTCTCCAGAGAGAGACAGAGAGCTTTTCTTTGCTTTTTAGCTAGATTTTTTTTTAGTTTGCTGAAGCAAAAAGTTTTTTCCTGGGAATGTGGCTTCTTCTCCTGGATCTGTTCAGCTTTTCTCCAACTTGAAATACCAGAACATCACCAGGGCCCCCCGCTACACCACACCCAGATGCCAGCTCTGGATCACAGAGGGAGCTGAGCCACACCTACAGAAAGGACTCTGAATCTACCAGCTCTTTTCCACAGTGAGAGGTTTTATTATTTAACATCAATTTGTTTTGTTTTGTTTTTTTGGGTTTTGTTTTTTCATACTCGTGAGCATCCTGCTTGTTAAATAAACAGAGTTTCTTTCATTTTCCTCCAGAGATGCTTTTTCTAACCCAGGTGGTGGAGGGGTTGCTGAAACCTGCCTTCATTAGAGGACATGTAAATTTCAGGACATTTCCTCCCAGTTTGTCTCAAACCAAGACACTAATCTAAATCTACCCTCTTTTGGTTTGAAGTCATTTCAGTTTTAGGCCATTTCAACCCATTACCCTGGTGTTTACATGCCAGTATTGGCCAGTGCTTGCTGGGCTAATGATCACATGGCAACATCCCTGGCAAGCTACAGAAAGGGGGCAGTGGGTCCCTCTTCTCTGTATGGAGCACTTGCACAGAACTGCTATGGGAAAGATGCAAAATGTTATGTGCCAGCACAGAATCACACAGACATCTAGTAAGAATAACAGAAACTTCGGTTTAAAGCTTCAGAAAATTCTGCAAAAGGAAAGCTTTTCAATAACCCCAGGTTCCTCTTAATGTGTTTTTTGAAGTCCACACAAAGGCAAGAAATGACTAAAATGTGTAGCTAACGCAAAATCACAGTGGCTGCCAGTAAAGAAATCCTGTCTAGACATTTGCATGTAACTTCCAGTGCTGTGGCTATGCTACTTTATATTATGGAGCCTGCTACACTTTGACAGAATAATGTGGTTTGCAAAAGAACAAAAAAGGGCTGAACCATCCTGGGAGCAGCTGTGGACAGCTAATAGCATAAAAGGAGTTTAGACAGAATAATGAAAGCATCAAAGCTGAAAAAAAGTTTTTATTTTAATGCAATTTCTGCAATAACAACAAAAATTAAACAGAGTAAGCTTCTTAATACAAGGCTAACTCTAACAGGGAAATTGGATCACTACTTAGACATAAAGATATCTTTCAAAATCTACCTATCTTTTTATGCTTTTAGAGCTGTTGTGAAGAGGTCTCTTGCCTCCCAAAGACTGTAAAAATCATGATTTCTGTTAAGATGTCATCTCAACTTTTAAATGAAACACTCAAGGCAAGAGAAATGGTGTTTTTTCTACTTACCGTTCAAGATCTCACTAACACAAAATGTACACAGAAACTTGGTGCATTCTTGAGCTTACATGGTGTCAGTTTTACCTCCAATGTTTCATTTGGCATGCTTGTCAGTGCTAGCATTGGACTGTAAAATAAACAAATGAAGTTTTGTGAGGAGAAAACATTCACTCAGAGTTTCCATTCCTGAATATTGCAGAAACCTAAGAAAGGAATATTTAAGGCGAGCCAGTGAGCAACCTTCATTCATTTCCACTTCCAGTATCTTTTCCTCAGCAACTTTACCTCCTAATAATAATAAAAAAAATCAATATGTTAAATTTAAAAAAAATAAATTCTTCAATCCCTAATGTACTTTATTCAGAAGTGTCACCAGGGTCTCATTCAGTGCAGTTGGCTGAAGTTGCAAAGTTAATGGTCACATGCATTAATGAATATTAGAGTTGTTCTGATCTCTAATGTTACACTCTTCTTCAATAGTCTGTAGGTTTTCTTTGGCAGGCTGTTTATAATGATAATGAATTGATCACTGCTGGATTGTTCAAGAGCTACATCAGCTTTATAGACATTTTTTTTTTAGTGTGCTTAAACTCCCTCAGATTTGCACGCACTCAGCTGTCCCATATACCTCAGCCCTGTGTTGCATGTGCTTGTCATAAGGAAATGAAACCACCTAAACAAAAAATAATGGGTTTTTACCAACCAAGTTTTTACAGTTTAAATGTTTTGGGGTTTTTTTCTGTCTAGGATTCATGGTCTATCCAGGCTTCAAGTACTGAGGTTTGTAGCATCCATAATATGATCTTTGAAGTAATAGAGTGAACTAAGGGCATGCCAAATAGAGGAAAAAAGGATCACTGCTCCATCACTTCTGCAGTTTCTATAGTCCAAGGCACCAGGTCAATAAAACAAATGGTACAGGAAAGAACAGAATGGCATGAAATAGCTGAAATAGGGTAACAGAAGGATGCTGCTGTGGTATTTTTGTAGGCATCATGAGACACAATCAATTTAAGGAGATTTTCCTAATTATTCAAGGTGTCTTTGAATACATTAGTGATTCAAATTCAGGACAAATGAGGAGAGTATTCATATTAGAGGATATGACCCATATTTTCTCAACCAAGCCTACAGTACTAAAACAATGATATCAAATCACTGCTTGAACAGGGCTGGAATGCTTTGTTTGGCAAAGTAAGTGGTTGATTTTTAGTAATTTAGGTCTGACTAGTAAATATAAATTACAATGAAAACTTGTCTAATATCAACATGCATGCTACTCTAGAAGTGCAGCTATCATTCAGAGTGTGTTTAGAAGAGAATGACAAAGAGAATGCTACTTCATACTAGAACAACTTGCTTTCAGATTTTAAGTCCAATGTCACTTTTACTAAAACCAAAACTTTGTGTTTCATTCTCTTTCACACACTTTAGGTTGACCACAGAGTATTCAGGAGCTGTCAGTTTTAATATTGTTGAGATCAATCAGTAGGATAAATATCAAAATCCCGTAGAATGTTCTAACCCTTCATAAGCTTTGGAACGTTTCTCTTATTTCACACAACTGGGTCCAGAGCTTAGAACATCTGGGCACTAGACTATAGTTTAGTTATAGTTATATATTTAAATACAAAAAAACAGCTCAGGAGAAAGGGAGGTGTTATTCAGCTTTAAAAACATATATTTCAAATTATTCAGGCATTAATTTAATCTTATGGATGCTGATGGTCTACATGAAATAAATTTTTATGTCTTTCTAGTCCCTGGTAAAAACTTCCAGCATTAATCGGATTTTGACTTTAGTCATAACTCCCCTTCTAAAATATATCCAGCAGGCTCAAGGACTATGACTGATTCTGCTAAACAGCCCATTTATGCCCACATTACCACTAACAGTCCCACTGAAATTTTGTTCACAGGTAGCATTAGGATCCAGCTCCACATTCCCAGAGCACCTCTTTCAGTATGCAAATGCTTGCCACAGCAACACTCATCACAACACTGGTGCTGCTATGAGTGCCTACCTACACCCCCAGGAAGGGGACATGGTCTTCCACAGCTTTTATTCTGCCACAACTCAAAACTTTTCTTCTCCACTGGAAAAGAGAAAAAAAGGAACGCTGCACAAACATTTATTAGCACATCAATTTATGTAACTGCTGCAACAAAAACACATAGGAGATGCAGCTGCCACCTGCTATTTTGGATTATGGCTCTTCAATATTCTTTAGGAGGACACCTTTAACTTTCAGTCATGTTTCTGATCAGTCTTTAGCCTTTTAGGATGAGCCAAGAAAAGTAGAATTAATTTTGTCATTGGTTTTATTAAAACTGTTGATTGGCATCTGAAGGACAGTTTTCCTCTGGGAAAAACCTGCAGTGTTTTGCTGCAGTAACATATGTTTGGGGTGGCAGAGGTAAGGTATTTGTTATTAACCATATGATGGAAAAATGCTAGACAGTAAAACAGTCTGTAATGATCTATGCCAGAAGGAGGGAAAACTTCGAATGATGGAAACAATCAGAATGTTTAGGTATGACTTTGGTGAGGTTTAAGATGGATCAAGAGTATTACTGGAAAATTGGATGTTTTGGGTTCTTGATATTGGAAACTTGGGATATTACATACTGAAGATACTATATCTGAAATATTGATTTTCCTTGGAAATAGTCTTCAATGAGGGTAAAAAGAGCTACTGAAATAATTCACACTCCAAATGCAAAAGATCGATATTTTAAAAAAACCACCTGAACAAAAAACCCCCACAAGATTGAAAAAAAACAACCTGATTTTGGTCTTACTTATTCTGTTATTCATTCTATTATTCAGTTGAGAATAGATGACAGCTGACTGTCATGTTTTAACTCCAACCAGAAACCAATATCCATGCAGTTACTCATTCACTCACAGTAGAGTAGGGGAGAGAATCAGAAGAGTAAAAGAGAAAAAACTGCTGGGTTGAGGTAAAGACACTTTAATAGGTAAAACAAGAGTTGCATGTACAAGAGGAGCAATAAAAATTAATTTATTCACCACTTCTCATGTGCAGACAGGTGTTCAGCCATCTCTAGGAAAGCCGGGCTCCATCGTACATGATGGTGCCTTGGGAAGACAAACGCCATAACTCCAGATATCTTTCCCTTCCTCCTTCCTTCCCTCACTTTATATACTGAGCATGAAGCCATATTGTCTGGGATATCCCTTTGTTCAGTTCAGATCAGCTGTCTGAGTTGTGTCCCCTCCGAGTTTTGTGTGCACACCTGCTCTCCCAGACTACTTGTTGGTGGGGCAGTATGAGAATGTGTTGGTTGTGCATGGCCTGGTTTTTGGTAGCAGGGGTCACAGAGATGGCTTCTGTGAGAAGCTGCTGGAAGCTTCCACCATGTCCAACAGAGGCAATCCCTGATGGGTCTGAAGATGGACATGCTGCTGGCCAAAGCTGGGCCAATGAGAGAGTCTCTGTGATGACATACTTATGAAGAAAATCGTAAGTGTGGGGGCAGTGTTAATTCCAGCCAGAGAAGAGGTGAGAACATGTGAGGGAAACAACATGGCAACACCAAGGTCATGGAGAAGGAGGGGCAGGAGGTGCTGCAGGCACAGGGGCTGAGATTCCTCTGCAGGCTGTGGTGAGACCATGGAACAGCAGCTGTCAGTGGGAAGGAGGGAGGGGCTGGGGGGAAAAAGTGTTTCAAGGGCTTATTTTACTTCTCATCCTCCTCTGATTTTGTTAGCAATAAATTTAGTTTGCAACTTTAAGTTGTTTTGCCCTTGAAGTGTTTTTCTCCTGGTCCTTTTCTCAGCTCATGAACCCTGCATTAATTTTTGTTTTTCTTCTCCTCTCCTCTGCCCAGCTGTGACAGGGGAGGGTGAGCAAGTGACTCTTGTGGGTACCTGGCATTGGGACAGTGTCAAACAACAACAATGTCCATCCTCTGCTGTGCAGAGGAGCCCAGCTGCAGGGTCCCCTTCACCACGGGAAGAGCCACATTTGTTTGAGGGACAGCAGAGAGGATGTCATGGCCCATCAAAGGTCCCCCTCAAAGGGCCCCCAGACCCTGAACCAGAGCAACACAACATGATCCAACAGATGCACAAGTGTTGCAAGGGACAGTGTCAAACCTAGCCCACTCAGGGGAGTCACCTGGGCATTCCCAACTTCCCTTCCCTTCCCTTCCCTTCCCTTCCCTTCCCTTCCCTTCCCTTCCCTTCCCTTCCCTTCCCTTCCCTTC
>NC_031769.1:54246555-54257844 GCF_001522545.3 Parus major
TTCCTTCTTTCTTCTCTTTCTTCTTTCTTTTTTTTCTTCTTTCTTTCCCTCTCTCTCTCTCTCTCTTTCTCTAGCTCTTTTTTATTTCTTTACCTCTTCTACTATTAAAAAAATACCATTTTTTTGGCACCAACATCTAACTTCGTTTGGTTTTAATCAGGTTCTGGGGTATATTTTGAATCTTTCTGGGTTCAATCAATTTTGTTCACAGAGACTTAGTTTTTCTTTACTCTTCCGTGTTTAAATTGGTTCATAGCAGTATCTTACCCAGGAAGCAGTGTTTGGTCACCTGTATTCAAGAAAAATCAATTCAGCAGGAAGGAAGGAAAGGTATTCCTTAAATTAAAAGACCTTGAGGGCAAGAGAACAAATTGAGAAGAAAATTATCATTAAAAGCACCATCCAAACAAAATGCTAGAATAGTCTTTAGCAAAAATAATAAGGAAAAAAAAAATTAAATGGTTGTACTGTATTTTGTTCAGTTCATATAAGGAAGCATATGGAATAGTTGCCAATGAAAATACGAGTCTGAAACTGAGAACTTTGCAGTTCCGTGTCCCTAACTCTGTTTCAGAATTTTTTTTAAAAAATGTGTACATTTTTTGGAATGATTCCAGCTTTGGCAGGCTTGTCCATTTTTATGACTTGTTCACTTCCAGAATAAGTTTCAGTCTTACACATTACTTCTATCTGTCTATCAATCTCTCTACCTCCCTCAGATTTCACATTTACTCATGATTTGACTAAGTACGCTTCAGCCTGGCTAATAAGTTCAGTGAAAAGAAACCTGAGGAGAAGGCCACAGTTCCTGACCTAACCTCCCATAGTCCTCAGAACTGCTGATGTACTCAGGGACACTGCCAGGTTTTCAGGACAAATTTTTGGATCTGAAACAGTGACATATTTCAAACTAAGTGCAGGTTTGAAAAAAAAATCACTTAAATTTAAGGTAGACTTCTTATTCAGACAAATTGAGAGAGAAGGGTAATTCCAGTTATGAAGCAGAAGAAAAACTTCAGAAAAAGTCCAGGGGAAAAAGCTGGCAGTGTTTGTAGAATGGGAGTGAGAGTGGGACGAGCACAGCTGAGCAGACAGTAGAATATGAGACATGTGCCACCTGGCCAAGGTGAATCATGGATCTCCCCTTTGATGAAACCATGTCAGGGATACAGTTTTAAGCTAAGAAACAGGGCAACATGCTACCCTGATTCTGGCATTTGGCAATCTCACAAAAAAAACTTCTGTTTGCATAGACTGTAAGATTTGATTTCTCATTCCTCACCCTGAAAATGAAAATAGAGAAAAGTATTTTACCATTTATATAATTTTCTATCCAATCCCATATAAAGATTTCATTATATAATTTTCTATCCAATCCCATATAAAGATTTCATTAATTTATTACTGAGTAAATATTCTGACCTCTCAATAGGTAATCACTTTATTGTCAGTTTCCTACTCTGTGTCATTTGCCTAAAATCAACACAGTAAAATAATAATTTTAGTAATTAGTCTGATCATTTAAGTTAGATAAAGGTAAGGGGGTAATCATGACCAATTCTCAAGTGGCCTATCTTCATTGAGAGACTGTTGTAGGATAGAATACATTCTCTCTATGAAATGGTCTCTGCTGGATAAAGGAGTCACTTCCTTTTATTTGACTTTAGCACAGAGCAGCATCATTAAGACTGAATTACACAGCTCTCAGATGGTAAGTCAAGAGGAATACTGTTTAAATGACAGAAATTACTATACATTATCACTTACACAGGTCAGTGCAAACCTCGTCTCACAATGTGTGTCCTTCATCTTCAGGGGAGCCCAATTGAGTCCCTTCTCACTCTGCTGGTATAGATCTAGAATCATTTAATGCAATTCAATACATCATATCTGAATGCATGTCTGCAGTAGGGACATCTCTGCTCAGGGTTACTACTTCATTAATTTCTGATTCTTTCCAGCTGTTGAACTGTAGGTTAATTTACTAAAACATTGCATATCTAGAAGTTCAAGTATTAAAATTGCACTAGCTACCTAAAAAGCAAAGTAGAAATGAACCAGAAATAGGTGAATTATCCCTTTTCAACACTCACGGGAGATTATAGCATGACCAAGACATGATAAACTAACTTTCATTGCTCTTTTATTAATAAGATTCATTTCTCCACTCATTTATTTCTGTCTAAACTACTTGCAAATAAAATCTCCATTTGCAGCCACTTGAAATACTGAAATTTTGGATTTGCTGGAGTAAATAATCATATGACTTTAAATTAATTTGTACATTTGAATCTACACAAAATAGCTGTCTGCATTATATTTTACTTCTTGTAGTAAGCAAAGTGGGGTCAGAGAACACTAAAACCTTAATGATTCCGATGACACTGTCCTTAGGCCTTTGGGATCTCAATTATCCAGTGCATTATGCACTCGGAATTTTAAACAAATCAAGACATCTTACTCAGGTCTACACAGGTCGATATGCACCCAATAGATATGGGAGAAAGTCTCTTATCTTTATCAAGGGTTATTTCACTATTAAATGGAAAAGATTTAGCAGAGAAACTTCCATTATGTGCAATCCAAAGAACAGGTCGATGGCAGGAATAGAGAGCCAAAATGTCAGACCAGCTCCAGTTCAAACATGTGAGCCAGGCTGAGCAGCACGCTAACAAATGAGCTCTTTTTTTACATTGTTAAAGAACATCTTACTTTTCTTGAAGCTTGATCTAGTTATTCCTCTCTTGGTGAAACTGGAAGAAACAAATCTGCTAAAGGCTGTGGGTTTGATTTCTAAAGCAAAGCCACTTTGCTTTAGTGAAACAGAAAGCCTACAGGGTTCTTAAAAGCTGTTTGGGTAACACAACACACAAAATCCTGCTATATACAAAGTGCTGTTCTCTGCTTATCAAGAGGACAAGAAGTGAGCCCCACAGAGGGCACCATTAGCTCATTAATCCTCTGGCCCCAGAAGGGGATGTACACTGCCTGCTTATGCGCACAAACACACATACATGTGCACACGATAACAAAGAGATTTTAGTACATCCAAAAGTCTCTGGTTATTATTTTAGCTGCTGCAGCACTAGTGCTTCCACTAATCTCCAAAAGCAAACTGGGAATTGCATTCCTGTTGGCAGCAGCATTCTCCTACCACTTTTGCCCAGCAATGACTGAGAACATTTTTACTTTGAAGGGTGCTACCTTCATCTCAGAACCCACATCTACTGGCAACTCTCCAATGCCTTTGGCATCGTGGTACATAAAGCTGTGGTCTTCCACCAGTACAAATGTGCTCTGGGTCACAGGTTAGGTCCTAACTCTGCCCAGACTGTTCTCAGATATATAGCAAAGAGTCTTAATATTGAGGAAACAGACTGCTTTAGTATATCTGGAGAACACTGAAACACTTAAGAGTTGTAGAAGCAAAAGTTTACCGCTCCCTGTACAGGTGACCAGTAAGCAAGGTGATGCACAGAATTGAAAACATAATTTAAAATGTATTATTTAGCTACTATATTCCAACCACTGTGGACTATAAATCCTTGCAGGAAGAGCACATGAAGATGAAAAATTCAACTTTCATCCAAAGTCACAGATTGAAACAGAACTCAAGTTACACAGGTTGATGCTCTTATCATAGGTCAGTATCACAATCATATAGGATTTGATTTGATGTTGATAAAGCAAGATTGATGAACTATAAATAATTCTCACTACCTTTATTTTATTTCCATGGTTTTAAAATACTGTAGTCAAGTCAGTTGTACTCTTTGTCTCCAAACAGTTTGATGTTGTAAGTCATAGAATTACAATAAAAGATGTCCATTATCCACACACAGATAAACACATACATATTGTATTTAATTCAAACATACAGAAGAAAATGTCTCACCCAGTTAATGGAAAAGTACTTGAGCTAGACAAGGACAATAACTGACAAAATGATATTATTAGGATAATTTTGCAGTAATTTTTTATTCCAAAAAGTTGTATTTTTTTGTAAACCTGACATTTCCAAAACAGTGCAAGTGAATCAGAATACAGGCGAACACAAGCTTCTAAATACAGGTGACATCAGTAAGAGTGAACACATTCTTCCAGCAAGTTCACAAAAAAAACCCATACAATTTTACAATATATAAGCAGTGACATTCTGATAAAAAGAAGGGACAATGGTGCAGGCACTTTACTGTGCATGCAAACCAAGCTCCAAAAGCAATTAGTCTTCCTGCCAGTTTAATCAATGCACATTCAACGAATGAAATTCTACTTTCATTTATATCCAAGAAACCCTAGCAAGTGGGTGGACTTGGACAAAGGATAGAAATTAGTTCCATGACTCCCTTAATTCTTCAGTGAAAACAGTATTATATATTTCCATGTCAAATGGATACTATGCTTTAAGTTTGTGCAAGACTTCAAAATGTGCCCATGAACAGTAGACATTCAAGAAAGTTGATACTAAATATTGTCAAAGAAAATTTTTTTATAACTGTTGCTTTCAGCAAACTGAGCTACCTGCACATCACTGATTTGGTATGTGGGGTCATTACCATTCAAGGTAATAGACAAGGCATAGAAGGGGCTGTTTTCACTGTTACGCTTGGCATTGAAGAAGTCTTTGCCATTTTAAAATGAAAAGACTGCTTAAGTGGTTTACAGGCTTGGAGTTTACATCAGATGTAATTTCTCTCTCAGATAATTCTCAAGCAACTTGTGAGATGACTTAAATTCAGAGGTTGCTCCAGTATTTTCTACAGTTTGCTGACTTCCTCATTAAGCAAATAAAAGAACAAGTTTATTCAGAAAAGAAAATAGCAGGTGTTTTCGTTAGCTACAATGGCCAAGAGAATACCAGTGACCTTCTTGGAGCATATTATTTGTTCTGTTGCTTGGGAAGAAATTTCAAGACACAAACCCCATGGTTTTTAAATTAAAACAGCTGTGAAAGATGGCTTTATCCCTGTGCTGTGGGCCACCAAAACTGTGAAAGGACTGTGATCTTCTTGAAATAAAGATGGAAATGACATGGGATTGCAACAGCATTGAGAAGTATTTTTCTTTGATTCCCTCCCCTGCCTTCCTTCCCGATAATCTTTTTCTGAAATATGTTTCCTCCTATCCTAGAAGCAACTTCTTTTGACACTATTTGTAAGTAAACACCTTGTACATTGCAAGTTTTACCTATCTCAGATGCTAAAGCATTTGAAAATGAGACTCTTCTAACTTTCTTCCTGCATAGCTTATAGCTACTGTAAAGTGAGTCTGCTGGAAAAAAAGGCCAACATAAATTCAGCAAACCTTTCAAGGAAGTTGTCCAAGAAAACTGATGACACTGTCTCAGGATGGATGAACTGGAGAGCACTTGTACAATAAGTACCCCTAGAATCTGTGCAAGCAGAACAGCGCAAAGAAACTAACGAGTACCTGACAGATGGGAACTCCCAGAGCCCTAAAAGCAATTTCCAAAGTAACCATGCATCTAGATATTTATCTAGATATATATCTAGGATTATTTCTTAATTAAAAAACTCAAAACCCAGCAGTTCTATAACAGAGTTATGTTCTACACATTCTTGAAGTGTATTACATTTTTGAAAGATTTTGGGATTAGAAATTGATTGCAACCAACTGATAAAAGTGTGAATTTTCGTTGGGTTGCTTTTTAGGAAGTGGAAAGGTGCAACCACAGTATTTTAATATGAAGAACAGGTATGATCTAACTATCCTAACTGGAAGCAAGCAAAAGCCATAATGGAATTTGATTTGAAAAAAGGAGAAAAAAAAATATTGGAGAGTAAAACCAAAACCATCCATGACAACAAAACCACTGAGTACCTAGCAGTGATGATACTAAGAATTTGTGGATTGTTTCACAAATATGGCACTGACCTAGCCAACAGCTAGATTTTCACTAAGGGATGAATTATGCTGGATCAGTTCTATGACAATTCAAATCAGAAATTAAAAAAGTCCAGTGTGGGCTCAAATGTGGTTTACCTTTATTTATTTTTTTTAAAAAGTAAAACCACTTTTTCTTTGACAAAAAACCCACTTTTATGACAAAACAAAAAAATGTCCAATAAAATCTGAAATGTTGAATTTGTAGGGTTTTTTTTAATCTCTCTTCTTTATATAGTTTAAAAAGATATTTTAAAGGTATAACTAATTTCGGTTTTTAAAATACTGTAAGGAATTATTTCTGGCAGATATCAAAGTAAAATTTTGTTTAAAATGTGGAAATTAACGATTTCAACTTTTCAAAGGGAACTTTCTCATTTTTTGAATGGAAACTTTTAAATTTAATTCAATTCACAAGTGGTTTCACTTGTGCCCTGAATGATTTTTTCTGCAATTTTACATTTTAATAATTTTGGGGGGGATTGGTTCCAGAGAGGGCACATACTGGAGATTCTTACAGGTAATAAAAAGACCCCTTTTTTAACCAACTACTTTAAGCAATTTCAATTTATAGCTGTGAATCAATCTCACATGCAATTTCTGTCTGATGTAGATTTTTTTTAAAGAGAAAAACCAAACAATTAACTTTTGTTGTTTAACAAAACTAACTGATGTCAGACATGTACTGTCTGACTGATGTCACAATGTACATGTACATTCAACAACCTTCAATACCAGAGGGGAATATAGATTAGGTATTTGAAGAAAACACTTTACTGTGAAGGTAATGAGAAACTGGAAGAGGTTGCTCAGAGAAGTTGTGGATGGCCCATCCTTGGAAGTGTTCAAGGCCTGGTTGGATGGGGCTCTGAGCAACCTGGCATGGCCGTGGGCAGGGAGTTGGAACTAGATGTCATTTAAGGTTCCTTCCAACACAAACCACTCTATCAATCTTTGACTTTCTGATAATACAGCAGTTCAAGGCCAGACTGGATTGGGCTTCGAGGAACCTGGTCTAGCAAAAAGTCTCTCTGCCCATGGCAGGGACACTGGAACAAGATCTTTAAGGTCCCTTCCAACCCAAGCCAGTCTATGGTTCTGTCTCTAGATGATAATACACAACAGTGCAGTCAAATGCCAGCAGCCTTTTAGTTTTGCACTCTCTTGGAAAATCTGCACTCTACTACCTGTGCTTTTAACAGGATTTTGCCGTGCATTTTGGTTTAAATGACAATTTGTAACACAGAATATGTCAAATCAACAATTATTGTTTTAAGGAAGATAGTTGAATAGACTAATAGTTCTTGTCAGATGTTGAATCAATACACTTAATTAACTTTAAAACAATTTTTTCCCTAATACATGCAGATAGCTAATAGTAAATAAATATCAATTAATACTGCAGTAATAGCAGACACTTGATGATGGTGGTGCTAAAAAAGCAAACAAGAATATGTTTGTGGACCATTTTTATGATTTGAAGATATCATGAATATGGCCAAGGAGAGCAAGACCTGTTCTAAAGCTGATTTTTTGCATGTTCTCTGTGTTCAAGTTTCCAAACTTCCAGCTGTTGTTTTACCACACTTAAGGAAGAAGACATCCTGCAACCTTTCAATCCTGGTTTCACTTTCTACCACAGAGCTTGGCCCTTCTTTCCTTTACATGGATTTTATACCAACATGACATTTACTCCTTATTTACACAAAGTGCAAAATACAAGTAGAATCTAAATCCAAGTCTTACAGAGTTCCACTATTTCTGTTCAGAAATCCAAGAGCTTTTGAAGAAACATATTTGAATTAATTACAACTGGACTTCTTTTAATTCAACAAACAATTTGTTAAGGAATTACCAGCAATAAAAGTGGCAAGCTGAGATCCAATAACATCTGTGCCTTGACTAAACTTCCTTCTAAATTCTTGATGAAATACATTCAGTACTTGGAACACCCAGATAGGCAATCTCGAGATTCAAATATCCAAACATTTTAATCCTTGCATCTACTTATCTCTCTTAAAATTATCATATAAACAAACTCATGACTCAAGTAACTCACATGGCAAACATAATGCTCATAGCACATAGCAATTTATCACTTGCTTTGATAGCAACAGATCACAATCCTTAACAGTAGCTTTAAAATTATCCATCTTAATATTAATATGACTTAATTACTTTTTAAATTATTATTATTTAGAGGAATTTGTCAATGCCATAGTGGTTGGCCCAACTACATCCTTCTGGTATCTCACCTGTACAGTGCTAGAGACTGCAAAAGAAAAATTCCCAAAGAGAACATTCTGTGGTGCCTTCCTCAGTGAGCCAAAGCAAACTACATCTTGCTACATGTCACTGAAGAAGTGGTTTTATCCACTCCCACCCAGGCTAGTAAAGGACAGACTCAAGATACAGAGTATCAGAGTGAAATACTTTAGGTTCTGTAGCTTATAAATCAAACACCAAATTTAACTTAAAGAAGGAGACAGTAAAAAGATTTTGGCTTATTTCTATTAAATGATCTATATATGATATTACCAAGCCTTGTGAATTAAGCATATGAGGATTTCAGCTACTTTTATCTGCAAATCTCTCTTTTCTCTCTTGCATTGATGTTTAAAAGTACAATAGAATTTATATATATATACATATATATATATATATTTTCAAAGATTTAGATTTAGCCAGATATCAGTGCTTGAGTGAACTATATAGCTATTCAATAGAAATTATAAAACATTGATACAAATATAAAGACATACTCAATATAAAAAGCTCATATTTATAAAAAATATTCTTAGGTAAAAGTCTTCCCCTGAGGGCATACTACATAATTGGACTCATAAATATTGCTCTGCACTGCAGCTTGGTTACCAAAGGTCAAAGTTCAACTCTTAAATGAAGTGTGAATCGCTCCAGTCACCTGACATGGCTGCAGTGGTTGCCTCAGGATATGTTCCCTAGTTTTTGGGAGTAATAAAGACACAGCATCAATGGGGTCTCCGAAAAATCTGGAGAAGATTCCTTCTTCCACATATGGAAGATACGAGAGCAGGATCTATAGACTAGCGGTGCATGTCACATGACTGGGCAGTTTTGTTTTCATGGACAGTTTACTGATTTTTCTGGACCCAGTTCCAACTATCTTCATTCTCCTTTCTGCTCTTTTCAGCCTCAATAATTTCTTTGTACCTCCGGCGGAAGAAGCCCATCTGCAAATCAGAAGAGATGACAGTGGTAAGTTATTGAATCATTAAATTGCAACTTTGTCGGTATGACAACAGATAACATTATGCAGAAAGAATTAGCCCAGGAGTTAGCATTTAATTCCTCCAAGTCCCAATCTGAAACCTTAGCTCCTTATTTACACCAGTATAAATGAGGTCAGACTGGGTCCCAAATCTTCATAAGTACACTGCTTCTTAGAGATGAACTACTCTGAGGTAGGAGTCCTCTTATACAAATATGAACTTTAAAAAAAAAAAAAAAAAAGCACATGAAGTATTTCTAATAAATACAGACCAGCAGAGGCTGGTTTATTGGTTTAAAACAGAGGTATAATACAGGTTTATTGGTTTAAATTAGAGACTAATGCTAAATTTGGAGCTGAACCTAAAGCCCGGCTAACTCTTGGGGCTTGTGTAAATGTTGACATTTTTATGAACAGTACTCTCAGTATCTACAACTGCACAAAACAAGAGGGACCGAGGAATACAGTACAGACAGTCACCTCCCACTTCTCAGTTCCAATTATAATCACTGATAGTCACTTTTGCATATTTTCTTGTTTCCTAAACCCTTGTACTTAGAGAAAGTTTTGCAACTGGTTTTCATCTCAGTTTAAATAAAAATTCTCATATCTCTGTTTCTTTAAGTCTCTCAGATAAACAAACATTATTTTAATAACAGATTTTGGTAAGCATTCAAGAATAACTCCTCAAACTTAGCAATGCACTGTTGAGATCACTGAATAAATATTTTGTTCAATATAATTAAACATTTATGTAATTCCTACCACTCTAAACCTGTTTTCTTACTCCTGCTGTGTAAAACATTATGTTTTAGTCTTCTTTTATCAACCAGTTATTGCCACCAATTATTCCCAAATTGCCTGTGTGTAGGAATATGTTGTGTGGTTTTGTCATTACTAAAATTCCTTTAAATTGGATTTATTAGTTTCAGTTTTCAGCAACTTTAATTTTCTTCAAGGGTATTTTAATTCACAGGGGTGTAAAAGGCAGCATATTCAATCTGTCAAAGAGGCTTTTCCAGTACATCTTCCTAAAGTCCAAGTCCTTGCCTGTGCCTCAAATTACTTCCTGAATTCACAGCAGCATGATAATATGCACACACCATCCTTTCATCAATCTTTATCTCTGCCTCTTGCCTTCTATGCAAAGGACATAGAAGCTGTAGCACAGTCTAACAAGCCTCTCTCTTTTGGTAAATAGGACATGCTGTTAATCTCGGTATAAGTGTACTCTGCTAGGAGCATAGGTATACATTACATACGTACCTACTGTCCCAGTTCCAGACAGACAGGGATAATTTCTGCAGCCAGAGGGAGCATGGCTAGAACCTGGAGATTATTCTAAACTACCTCACATCATAGCCAGGGGTTGGGGAGAGTCTCTTCCAGGGGAAGGGGTTTCTTCTGGCCAAGAAAGCAAAGTGGCTGCAATCTAGTTGGTCTCAGTAGCATTTTGCATGTGAATCACTCTTTTCTACTCTTTTGTTATTAATATTGTTGCTGTTTCTGTTTGTTTTCTTATCTCATTGCTGTTTCCGGTAAATTGTTCTTATGACAACTCATGATCTTCTCACCTCGTACCTCCAATTCTCCTCTCCATCCTGCCTAAGGGGAGTTTGGAGTGTTTCAGTGGGAACATGAAATTCAATAATAGAATTGCTGAACCACAACAGCCTAATTTGGTGCCCAAGTGGGACACAAAAGTTATGATAACAACAGATCTGCCCAGAGCAGGCTGGAAACAAACTTCATCTAAGCGTTTGTTGTATTAGGTACAGAGCCACTGGCTACAATCTGTCCACATGGTTGTGATACTTAACCCTGTATATATTCCTATATGTGTTCCTTGCAGTGCTGTTTTTCAGAGCAGAGAGAAAGATCAGGATTACTTTGTCGATGTACTGTGTGATAACAGTTTATCACATGATAATATATAATGATGGTCATTTGGGGCTTGTAATCAGTGCTGTTCTCCTACTCTTGGCTCAGGTGCAATATTTGGTAGACCAGTAAAAATCCTACCCAGTCTGTCAGGGGAATAGGGAAGGATGACTTTCCCCAGCCTTTTACCCCCTTTTCCTTTCTCAGGCCTGTTAGAACAGCTTTGGAGAATTTTGAATTCCCTTTGGATGTTA